>NC_028647.1:54546279-54563002 GCF_001406875.1 Solanum pennellii | reverse complement strand
GTTCTGTGCTTCCATCGACGTATTTGAGAAGGTAATTGGCCTCAAGGGCTGTAAGAACGGTGATTTTCCATGTAGGGTAATTTATGTCTGATAATTTTTCGTGAATCAGGGCATGAAGATGCCTGAGAAGGAGTTTAACGCCAGAAGGAAGTGAATTGAGAGGATCCACCTCGGTTGTCATGGCTGCCGCCGCCCAAGAGAAGAGAGGGAACGATCGGTGCCCTAAAGAGAGAAAAAAAAAACCTAGAGAAAAGAAGATCTAGGTTTTCTGGCTCTTGATACCATGAAGGAATATTGATTGTATTGAAGTGTTAACCTAATAAGGGAATACATGAGAGATATATATAGGAGATATAGGAAGGAGTACTAATCCTAATAGGACATGGATTAAGGAGTACTAATCCTAATAGGACTAGAATTAAGGAGTACTAATCCTAATAGGACTAGGATTAGTACACAGTAAATACTAATATTATTTAATACTATTATTTAATACTATCTGTTATTACATATAATGAAATTCTATTGTTTCAAATAACATAAAAAAATTAAATTTTAAAAAACAATAACTGTGAATTTTTAAGTGTGTAACTGCCGTTAAATTAACTAGGTCTGATAAATAGCTCTAATAATTTATTATTATTTATTTACAATTGTGTGTAACTACCGCAGAATTAATTGGATATAATATTTGTGTCTAATTTTAATTATTGGCATGTGTTTATATTCAATTAATTCGTTGTTGATTATTTAAAATTAGTTAAATCTAAAAATTTTAAAAATTTGTGATTTTGACATGTGTCGTTCTAATTCTAATCATTGACATGTATCTATATTTATTTATTTATTTATTTATTACTTGTTTAAATGTCACACCCCGTGCTACCCTTGAGACGCGGACATGGAACCTAGGATCACAAGTAATCCCAAGCTAACCCTGCTGGCATGTGCATGAGCATACTAAAGAATATAAACTGTTGTGGAAGCTAAATCATAATTTTAAATGAAAAGATGGGGAATACCCATATACTATAACTGAGATATTTGAAACAATGATTTTAATACAAAAACAATTATTAACTCAACACTAAACTGAAACTAATTATGCCTGAAAATAGCCTCTAAACTGCACTAGAAATACTGGAAAAAGCCCCAGCTAAATCTAGCAAAAATTGAAACTAAAAGACTAAATACTGAAAAGAAACTCATTACTATTATCCTCGGAGAATGAGGGCTCACCACTGAATCTGCTAAACTGAAGATCAGAAATCGTTCTATGCGTGATCTGGATGCTGAGAACCTGAACATACATCACGAGAAGATGTAGCGCACGTAATAAAGCTGAAATAAATCATAACTGAACAAGCACAAAATCAAGTATAATAATCTGAACATGATATAAAGAATTCTGAGCTAAGTGAATACAATGACCAATTTATAACATGCTGAAATTATATCCTGAGTATACTGATAAATGGTCAATGCAAGAGAGTCTGACTGAGCTGTGGCAGTTACTAATAACCGATAATAAAACCTCATGAGTTAAATGTGGAGTCCGATGTATACGCCCCATCAAGAGGACCCAATTTACTCTGCCAAAGGTATAAAGACACACTGGCGTGATCATTAAACTGATTGTCCACAAAGGGGACTTACAACCTACTTGGCTAGTAGTTCTGGGGATAATTGGGTACGCTAAACCCTAGTCCTACTCAGTATTATGCTACTCCCAATGAATAAAGTGATTAGACATTATGACTGAATTTCTGTAAATACTGGATAACTCAAAACTAAACATGCAAACTGAGAATGCAACATTTAATCTGATAATGATGCATTAAAACTGAGGTATGTATAACTCAATAGCTGAAATATCTGACCTAGCATGTGTAATTCAAGAACTAAAGAAATACAAAGGTAGGGTTCTGAAATTCATGTGATAAACTGAATAATAACTTTACAAATATGATTTGGAACATATATTTAACTAATTCATGATGATCTGCTATAATTCTAGAAACCCTAGGTTTAATCATGATAAGAGAATAAAAAACTGACTGAAAACTAGGGACCCAATGGGTGAAAGGAATCCATTAGTAAAATCCCACATACCTTATGATGAAATTCACGGAAAAACACTTAGGTTCTGGGGCTGGAACTGCTGCAACCATGTTGCTTCTTGAAGTAGGGTTCTTGACCTTTTTTTCTCATTTCTTGCTTCTAATTTTCTATGTTTTGATTAATGATTTGACTTAGGGTAAGTTTTAGTTATGTTTCTAGGCTTAAACTTACTCAAATATGATGATTTAGGGTTAAAACGACATATCTTAGGGTTTAAACGAAGTGAGAAAAGACCAAAAGACCCCTGGGTAAATTGCTGTCGGACCAAATGACGACCAGGACAGACGGTCCGTCGTTTGGTCCGTAGGTTGGGCCTGTTTGATAGACCTTTACTAAAACGGACATAACCTTTTACTCGGAGGTCTGATTTTAGCATAGTCGGTGGCTATGGAAAACTAATTCAATTATCTATCTTTGGTTAGTCATGGGACACGTAATTCATTTTGTGCTAAGAGTTATGACCATCTGAAGTTGACCCAACTGCATTTCCCCCCTAGTGTATGTTATTTCTCACCTACGGTTAGACCTACGGACCCTAGGTCCATCTATGAACCGTATTGGTCAATCATGGTTCTTATCAGAGAGTGAGTGAATGGGGTGTTGATCGACGGTCGCAGACTACAGACTGTAGTTTGACCTACGGACTGTAAGTCCGTCCTCGTTCGACACTTAGTCAAACTTTTTCAATTGAAATTTTAGGTGGTTTCTGACCCAATCAAGGGATGTGTAGGATGAACCGTGGGTCAGACTACTGTCCATCTATGGCCACTGTCTGTTGCACCTGTAGATTTCTGAAAAACTAGTTTTTTAGGTCTGTTTTAGATACTGGGTGTTACATTATCTCTCCCTTGGGAATATTCGTCCTCGAATGAAGACTAAACTGGCTGAAATAGAGGGAGAGAGCTACAAACCCTACTACTAAACACTGAGAACTGACTTTCTAAGTGAATTGAGTTTCGAGAACATGCAACTATGCTGAAAATGCCAGTACAAACTGAGAGAACATGATTCTAAGACTAAATTTACGCATGAATAACTGGAAAACTGAAGAGGAACTATTATATCAAACTGGAGTGGAATCAGAAGGAAAGAGGTAGGATACTTGGCTTTCATGGTTGCTTCTCCCTCCCAAGTAGCTCCCTCTACGGACTGACTCCTCCACAAAACCTTGACTGAAGCGACTTCTTTATTTCTCAACCTTCTAACTTGACGGTCAAGAATATCAACTAGTACATCCTCATAAGAGAGAATATCTTTCACTGCCACACTCTCTAATGGAACTACAGAGGTTGGGTCACCCACGCATTTCTTCAAGAGCTAGATGTGGAAGACTGGATATACTGATTCTAGTTCTGTTGGCAAATCTAACTCATATGCCACCTTGCCAATACTTTTCAAGATCTTGTAAGGGCCTACATATCTGTGATTGAGTTTTCTTTTCTTGCCAAATCTCATCACGCCTTTCATAGGTGAGACTTTCAGAAAAACCCAATCATCAACTTGGAACTCTAGTTCACTTCTCCTTACATCTGCGTAAGATTTCTAACGACTTTGGGCTATCATAAGTCTATCTTCTACTACATTCACATTACCAGGATGATAATACACACTCATATCATAATCCTTAAGGAACTCAATCCATCTTCTCTGGCGAAGATTCAACTCTTTCTGGGTGAACACATACTGAAGGCTCTTATGGTCAATGAACACATCTACATGAACACCGTACAAGTAGTGTCTCCATATCTTGAGTTCAAACACTACTGCTGCAAGCTCGAGGTCATGAGTTGGATAGTTCTTTTCAAGCACCTTAAGCTGTCTAGAAGCATACACTATAACCTTATCTTGATGCATTAACACACAACCTAGGCCAACTCTAGATGTATCATAACAGATCACATAACCATCTGAACCTTCTAGTAGAATCAAGACAAGAGTTGTAGTCAATCTTGTTTTCAATTCGGCAAAGTTTTTCTCAAAATCATCTGACCATTGAAACTTGACCATCTTCTGAATTAACCTAGTAAATGGTGAGGCTATGGATGAAAATCCTTCCACGAACCTTCTATAATAACACGCTATACCCAAGAAACTTCTGATATTTGCAGCAGAGGTAGGTCTGAGCCATTGTTTCACTACTTCTATCTTCTGTGAATCCACTCGAATCACTTCGCTAGATACAATGTGACCAGGAAAAGCAAAAGATTGCAACAAGAACTCACATTTGCTGAACTTAGCGAATAACTGACGATCCTTGAGAGTCTTTAAAAGAATTCTCAAATGACTCGCATGTTCTTCCTCATTCCTAGAGTAAATGAGGATATCATTAATGAAGACAATAATGAACAAGTCCAAATACTGTATCAACACTCTATTCATCAAATCCATGAAAGCTGCAGTAGCAATGGTTAGTCCAAATGACATAACTACAAATTTTTAATGACCATACCATGTTCTGAAGGCTATTTCAGAATGTCACTATCTCTGACTCTAAGCTGATGATAACCCGATCAGAGGTCTATCTGTAAGAAGTGACTAGCACCCTGAAATCGGTCAAACAAGTCATCAATCCTGGGGATGGGATACTTATTGTTGATTGTGACCTTGTTCAACTGTCTATAGTCAATGCACATTCTGAGAGAACCATCTTTCTTCCTTACAAACAACACTGGCGCACCCCCATGGTGAAATACTAGGTGTAATGAAGCCCTTATATAGAAGGTCTTTCAACTGCTCTTTCAATTCCTTAAGCTCTTCTGGAGCCATTCTGTAAGGAGGAATAGAAATAAGCTAGGTATTTGGAAGGAGATCAATTCCAAAGTTGATTTCCCTTTCGGGAGGGACTATGAGAAGATCTTCTGGAAATACTTTTGGAAACTCACAGACTACTGGAACTGACTCAAGAGTTGGGGTTTCATAGCTAAAATATTTAACCCGAAGTAGATGATAGAGATAATCCTTAGAGATCATCTTTCTGGCCTTAAGGTAAGAAATGAATCAACACATAGGCTCTAAGCTACAACCCTTCCATTTTAGGATTGGTTCGTTTGGAAACCAAAAACGAACAATCTTAGTTCTACAATCGACTGAGGCATAACATGAATATAACCAATCCATGCCTAGAATAACATCGAATTCTACCATTTCTAACTATACAAGATCTGCTGAGGTGACTTTCTGATATACTGTGACAGAGCAATTTCTGTATACCGGTCTAGATATAATTGGGTCACCGACTAGAGTAGAGACTGAGAAAGGTTCTGAAAGAGTTTTTGGACTAACACTGAATTGGACTGCTATGTAAAGAGTTACAAAAGAAAGAGTATCCCCTGGATCTAATAATGCATAAACATCAAGGTCAATGACTCGTAACGTACCAGTGACTACATAAGGAGAACCTTCCTAATCTTGGCGAGCCTGAAGAGCATACAACCTGTTCTGGCGCTGACCGCCACCAGTACTAGATGAGTTACCCTACTGAGTTGGGCGACTTGCTGGTGCTGCTGAAGTTGTAGACTGAGCTCTACCATTTCTGCCTCCTTGACCCTGTCTAGAAGGACAATCCCTCAACCTGTTACAAGACTGACCACACCCAAAATATCCCTTCTTTCGTGCAAGACATCGCCCGGATGGTTCTTACCACACTTAGGGCAAGTGGGGTAAGTCTTGGTGTCTGAAACACTTTCCTGAGATTGAGAGCTTGGTGCTCCACCCTTTTGGTCATACCTGTTCTTGGAGGATGGAACACTAGCTGACGAAGGGGCGGGAGCTGAAAACTTCTGCAGACTCTGGGAGATATTTCCACCACCCGATTTCTGCTGAGAATAGTCATAGTTCCCTGTCCTAGCCTTCTTATTCTCCTTAGCATGTTCCCTAAGCATATCACCCTCAACCTGTTGAGAATGAGTCATAAGCCTAAAGATGTTCATATCTCCAAGTAACATACCACTTCTGCACTCAGTTTTCACCAAATCCGACACTCCATACAAGAACTTATTTATCTGAGCCTTAGCATCAGCAACCATGGGAGGAGCATACCTGGAGAGTTGGTTAAACTTGAATCCATACTTTAGGACTGTCATGTTACCCTACATTAAGTTCATGAATTCTTGGGATTTTGCTTCTCTCAACTCTATTGGGAAAAACCTGTCAAGAAAAGTCTCACTTAAGCAATCCCAAGTGATAGGAGCCGCATTTGCACCCCTATTCTCCTTCCATTGAGTGTATAAAATATGAGCAACATCTTTCAACTGGTAAGATGCCAACTCAACCTGATCATTTCCAGTGACTTGTATTACCTCAAAAACTTTCTTGATCTCATCCAAGAAATTTTGAAGATCCTTATTAGCTTACGATCCTAAGAACTCAGGCGGATTCATTCTAACAAAGTCACGGACCCTTGCTACTACTGATCCACCATTTTTATTCACATGAGGATAAACCTGATCGTTCTAGTTAGTCATACTGTGAGCAATCATCTGTGTGGCATTCCTGAACTCAGCATTAGAGACTTCCTAATCTGGGACTGGAGGAGCTGCGTTTTCATTTCTGGCATTCGCTTTCCTAGCATTAGCTCTACGAGGAGACATGATCTAAAACATAGAACGTCAAGTTAGAATGGAATAAGATCATACCTTACGCACGATAAGAGTAATAAGAAATTTAATTTTTTCCTATAACACTTCATAGACTCCATCTCATTAGATATGGTACACTTCACACCCATGAAAACGACTCTACTTAGTGCGGCTTTTTAGACATCCTAGGACTCTTGAACATAGAGCTTTGATACCAAGTTTTTTCATACCCTGAGCTACCCCCGAGATGCGGACACAAAACCTAGGACCACCAGTGATCCCAAGGTAACCCTGCTGGCATGTGCATGAGCATACTAAAGAATGGAAACTGTTGCGGAAACTAAATCATAATTTTTAAATGAAAAGATGGGGAATACCCATATTCTGTCACTGAGATATTTGAAACAATGAGTTTAATACAAAGAAGTTATTAACTCAACACTAATATGAAACTATGTCTGAAAATAGCCTCTAAACTAGACTAGAAATACTAGAACAAGCCCCAGCTAAATCTAGCAAAAACTGAAACTAAAAGACTAAATACTAAAAAGAAACTCATGACTATTGTCCTTGGAGAATTAGGACTCACCACTGAATCTGCTGAACTGAAGATCAGAAATCGATCTATGCATGATGTGGATACTGAGAAACTGAACCTACATCACGAGAAGATGTAGCGCACGTATGCGTCAGTACTTGAAAGGTATTGAGCATGTAGGATAGAATAAAGCTGAAATAAATCATAACTGAACAAGCACAAAATCAAGTATAATAATCGAAACATGATATAGAGAATTCTGAGCTAACTTAATACAATGACGAATTTATAACATGCTGAAATTATATACTGAGTATACTGATAAATGGTCAATGCAAGAGACTCTAACTGAACTGTGAGAGCTACTAATAATCGATGATAAAAGCACATGAGCTAAATGTGGAGTCCGATGTATATGCCTCATCGAGAGGGCCCAATATACCCTGCCAGAGGTATGATCACTAAACTGATTGCCCACAAAGGGGACTTACAACCTAGTTGGCTAGTAGTTCTGGGGCTAATTGGGTATGTTAAACCCTAGTACAACTCGGTATTATGTTACTCCCAATGACTAAAGTGATTAAGACATTATGACTGAATTTCTGTAAATACTGGATAACTCAAAACTGAACATGCAAACTGTGAATGCAACATTTAATCTGATAATGATGCATTAAAACTGAGGCATGTATAATTTAATCGCTTAAATATCTGACCTAGCATGTGCAATTCAAGAACTAAACAAATACAAAGCTAGGATTCTGAAATTTATGCGATAAACTGAATAATAACTTTACAATCTGATTTGGAACATATATTTAACTATTTCATGATGATCTGCTACAATTCTAGAAACCCTAGGTATAATCATGAAAAGAGAATCAAGAACTGACTGAAAACTAGGGACCCAATGGATGAAAGGAAACCCACTAGTGAAATCACACATATCTGGTGATAAAATACCAGGAAAAAACACTTCTGTTTTGGGGCTGGAATCGCTGCAACCTTGCTGCTTCTTGATATGGGGTTCTTGACCTTTTTTTCTCCTTTCTTGCTTCTAATTTTCTATGTTTTGATTAATGATATGACTTAGGTTAAGTTTTAGTTATTTTTCTAGGCTTAAACTAACTAAAATTTGATGATTTAGGGTTAAGTCTTAGTGTTTAAACAAAGTGGGAAAAGACCAAAATACCCTTGTGTAAATTGCTGTCGGACCAAACGACGACCTGGATAGACTGTCCGTTGTTCCATCGACGGTGCGTCGTTTGGTCCGTAGGTTGGGCTTGTTTGACATGCCTTTACTAAAATGGGCATAACTTTTTTCTCGGAGGTTTGAATTTAGCAAGGTCGGTGGATATGGAAAATAAATTCAATTATCTATCTTTTGGTAGGTTATGGGACACCTAATTAATTTTGTGCTAAGAGTTATGACCATCTGAGTTGACCCAACTGTATTTTCCCCCAAATGGTCTCTTATTTCTCACTTATGGTTAGACATACGGACCGTAGGTCCATCTACGAACCATGTTGTTCAATCATGGTTCTTATCAGAGAGTGGGTGAATGGGGTGTTGATTGATGGTAGCAGACTACGGACCGTAAGTCAGTCCGTCTTTCGACAGTTAGTCAAATTTTCTGGATTGAGATTTTGGGTCGTTTCTGACCCAATCGACGGATGTGCTGGACGGACCGTGGGTTAGGCTACGGTCCGTCGATTGCCACTGTCTGTTGCACCTTTAGATTCTCTGAAAAACTGGTTTTTTGGTCTGTTTTGGATACAGGGTGTTACATTAATATTCTGAAAGTTTGTGGTGCTGACATGTGTCATTTGTTCTTCTCCTTTTATATATATATATATATGGAAAAATACATAAATTCCCTGAAACTTGTACCAAAAAGTAAGTTACACGCTTAAACTATTACGACGACCTATTATACACCTTTATTATTCAAAAATGATTTTTTAAGTAAAAAAAAAGTCAAAATTTTCTTTCTACCCATACCGCTGACTCTCCTGCTAAGAATTTCTAATGAACTAACAAACTAAAACAAGATCTAGGTCAGAAAATGGTGGACGTAGACTAAAGAGAATTACATGGTAGCCCGAACAATGTGGCTCACCCTTGAACTCGAAGCGATCATCGATCTCTTAAGGGAGGTCTATCAACAGTTGCGTGTGAAGATGCCCTTTATTCAACAAAAATAAAAGCAAATTTTGAATCAGTACACAACCATCGTGCACTGGTAGGATCGGCTATCCCATTAGTGTAACATAAACAAGCAATTACAACATTATAATACATGCATAAATATCAATATATTCAATATTATCATAAATATGAACATCATAATTCACATGCTTCATCACATAGTTTGTCCTCTCACGGAACCCAAAGTCAAACTGTTAGCATGCCGGAACGTGGTAATTCAATCCCATTCTATGCCAGAACGTTGCAACCAATCCCAATAAGAGTGCGAAAACGTGGCAGCTGATCCCTTTTGAGTGTTAGAATGTGTCAACCGATCCCAACAACTCATCAAGACCACACATTCAAGTCATGATTTCATGGAATCAATATTCATATCCCATTTCAACATCTATGATCAATATTGTAACATGCATACATATTTAAGTATCACAATGAAGCAAAGCAAGCATCTATCACACAATCATAGAATCACAACCTTAACCTACCTCGAAACAATCTTAAAACCCTATAAAACTTGATCCCTTCCTTTCCGAATTTGTTTTGCTTGTTCTCGATCTACAAACAACAATTTATATAAGGAAATCAATAAAGAAACACTAAATTCCGAAAATACTAACAATCTATGAACCCTAGTTCAAAACCCATGACCCCAACTAGTCAATTTAGGGTTATTCCACCATAGGATTCTTCAAGAAATCCTTCCCCATCAATACTGACCCATTCTAAAATGTTCTACGGATCGAAAAATGAATCCGAGGAGTAAAAAGCTTACCTCTATCTTCAAGAATGGTGGAAAGCGAGTTGAAATAGCTCAGGGGTCATCTTTGAAATCAAAAACTCTAAAAATAAAAAATAAGAGCGTTTATGAGTTTTATTTACGAATTTTAAACTCGTCATCCCACTACAATGACACCCATTCCGTCGTAGTGACATGAAATGATTCGGTGAGCTTCCCTCGAAAAAATCCCAAAATCCTTTTATTTCACGAATTGAGGCAGTGAGATCCTAAGGGATTTTTACTTCTCCCTTTTTACAACACCCTTATAACTCACTACGCTCCAAAAATGCCCTTAGCGTCAAAATTATTTTCCGATGATCTACTTATCCAAATTCAATTCCGTAAGTCGTACGGATTCCTTAACGAGTTATCTAAATGATTATGTAATCAATTCTATATTTACTCCACCTTATTGTTACCAGATTTAGCTACACCTTAATGACTCGAAATTCCTCCGAATCTGGACAAGGTTTGGAAAAATTCTAGTACTACGAAAAAGTTTTTCCGGTCCCAATTTTTTTCCACTGGCATTTCAATAGCGACTAAACTCGATCGTTACAATAGATACCTATTTACCCATCACTCGTCCCCCAATGATCAACTAAGGAAAGGTAGGCTAGAAAAGGAACAAGGTAGTACCTTATTCGATGAATAATTGCGGATACTTGTCTCGCATATCCTTTTTGGTATCCCAAATAGCTAATTCAACTAGACGATGCTTCTATTGACTTTCATGGGACTATCTCTTTGGTCCTCAACGTCCGGACATCACGATCAAGAATAGCAATCTGTTACTCCTCATATTGAGATCCTTGTCTAGCACTATTGAGTCCCACTTAATGATATAGTTACAATCACCATGATATCTCTTCAACATAGACACATGATATATGGGATGTACACCGGATAAATTGGGAGGTAGAGCCAATTTATATGCCACTGATCCTACACGTTCAAGAACCTCAAAGGGACCAATATAGAGAGGACTCAACTTACCCCTCTTACCAAATCTCATCACCCTCTTCATGGGTGATACCTTGAGAAGAACATTGTTGCCTCGAAATTCCATGTATCTCACCTTGTGATCCGCGTACTTCTTTTGTCTACTCTGCGCAGCTTGAAGTTTAGTTTGAATGCTCCCCATCTTATATTGCTCCTCCACTAAGTCAACCCCCAAAGGTCTTACATATCAAGATTCAAACCAACCTATGGGAGATCAATATTATCTCCCATTTAACGCCTCAAATGGATCCATATCAATGCTCGAGTAATAACTATTATTATAGGATAACTCACATAGTGGTAAGAAATTATCCAAATGCCCCAATAAATCAATTATACAAGCTCTTAATATGTCCTCCAACACTTGCGTAGTCCTTTTTGATTGTCCATCTGTCTAGAGATGGAAGGTTGCATTAAAAGTGAGTTTCCTGCTTAATTCCTCATGCAACTTCCTCCAAAACTTGGGAGTGAAAAGGATACCATGATCTGATATGATGGAAAGGGGCACCCTATGCAACCTCACTGTCTCCTTTACATAAATCCTAGAGAAATACTCAACGTGGTAATCCACCTTTACCAGAATGAAAAGGGATGACTTAGTCAATCTATCAACTACAACCCAAATATAATCAAATTTTCTCAAAGTTTTGGGAAGACCAACCACAAAATCCATGATTATCTTTTTCCACTTTCATTTCAGAATTGGCATCCTTTGAAGTAGCCGCGCAGGACTTTGATGTTCATACTTCACTTGTTGACAATTTTGACACTCCACCACAGACTTCTCAATGTCTTTCCTTATACCCGATCACAAATAGATCGTTTAAGATCTCTATACATCTTGGTCAGACCCGGATGAGTAGAATAGCGCGAGCCATGAGCCTCTTCCAACAACCCTGAAATCAAATCATCAACTCTTGGAACACATATTCTACCCTTATAGTTGAGCACAACATCCACATCTAGAGTGGTTCCTTGAGACTTACCTATTTCAATTTTGGTTCTAAGCTCATCTAAGTCCCCATCATCAAATGCATGGCTTGATTTCCTGTATGAACATGGACTTAGCTCTTTCAGAAATGCCCAACTGCACGAACTTAGACGCTAAGGTCTGAATTTCCTTGGACAGCAGTCGTTTCGTTCCTCTCAAGTGAGCTAAACTACCCATACTCATCGTTTTTCCACTCAAGGTGTCTGCTACAACATTTGCCTTACTCGGATGGTATTGAATAGTCATATCATAATCCTTGAGTAATTCCATCCATCCTTGTGGTCTCAAATTCAAATCCTATTTGGTGAATATATGTTGCAAACTACGATGATCTATAAATACCTTACACTTAACTCTATAGAAATAATGTCTCCATATATTTTAGAGCAAATACCACCACTGCTAACTCCAAATCATGAGTGACATAATTCCCTCTCGTTCACCTTCAATTGACGCGAGGCATAAGCTATGACATTCTTATCCAGCATCAACACAACACAAATCTAGAATGTGAAGCATCACAATAAACAAGAAAGTCCTTACACTCTATCGGTAATGCTAGAATGGGCGCGGTGGTCAAAAGAGCCTTAAGATTTTGGAAGCTCTCCTCACGTTTTCAGTCCATTCAAATGGTACCTCTTTTTTGGTAAGATTGGTCAAGTGTGTAGCAATTGAAGCAATTCTTAACAAAACGTTGTTAATAACTAGCAAGTCCCGCAAAACTCCTAACCTCCATCACTGAACTATATCGTACCCAATTCTTAACCGCTTAAAACTTTTGGGGGATCTAACCTTACCCCTTCTTTTGACACCACATACCCCAAAAATGCAACTTCAACCAAACTTCACACTTGAAATTTTGCACATAACTTTTGTTTTCCGAGGATACCCAAAATAGTACGAAGATGGTTAACATTCTATTCTTAACTTTTTGAATACATCTAAGTGTCATCAATAAAAAATATCACAAAAGAGTCAAGAAACGTCTTGAGAACTCCATTCATCAAGCTCATGAAGGTTGCAAGTGCATTGATCAACCTTAATGACATGATAAAAAATTCATAGTGCCTATAACGAGACTTAATCAACGTCTAAGGTATATCTTCAAGCCTAATCTTCAATTGAAAATACCCATATCTTAAATAAATCTTAGAGAATATCGTTGCACCTTGAAATTGGTCAAAAAGATCATCTATCCTAGGAAAGGGGTACCTATTCCATATAGTGACCTTATTCAATTGCCTGTAATCTATGCACATCCTCATGCTATCATCCTTCTTCTTAACAAATAAAATCAGAGCACTCCATGGGGAAGAACTAGGATGGATAAAATCCTTATCAAGAAGCTCTTGGATTTAAGCCTGAAGCTCTCTCAACTTCCACCGAAGTCATACGATATGGAGGGATATAAATGGGGTGCGTACTAGGATCTAAGTCAATACAAAAATCTATGTCTCTATCCAGAGGAATGTCGGTCAAATCATTTGGGAAAACTTCCTTAAATTCCAACACCACCGAGAATAAACCTAATGGATGGAGCTTCAATCTCAACATCGCTAACATGACCAAATAATCTAAACAACCTTACTATACGAATTTACTAGCCCGGATGGAGGATATAATCTTAACTTGCTTAGGCTTGTACACCCTTTTCCACTCTAATTTTTCCCTTTACAGAATTTCTAAAGTCACAAACTTAGTATTACAATTAAGAAAAACATAATGGGGAGACAACCAAGTCATGCCTAAAATTATGTCAAAGTCAGTCATATCCAAAATCACCAAATCAGTCCAAGTCTGAAATCCCATAAACGAAAAAGAGCATGCATGATACACATGGATGACTATGATTGACTCGCCAACCGGGGTAGAAACACGTATAGGTTCATCAAGGATATCACATAACATCTCAAAATCATAGGAAAAAATCACAAACACATAAGAGTAGGTGAGAACTAGATCAAATAATACATTAGCCAATCGGTTGAAGACAAGAATAGTAATTGTGATCACTGCATCAGACCCCTATGCCTCATTCATGCTCGAAAAGGCATAATATTGAGCTTTACCATACACATGAGACACCTCCTTGCATGGTTGCGCGTTACCTCTACCTCCATTACCATTTCCTTTATCTCTACAACCTCTCTGATTTCCTCATCATCCTACATGTAGAAGGTTGCTGACCGGACTCAAGTGAACACGATTGTGGGGAGTTCCTCATCATGTGTCCATGTTTCCCACGACTAAAGCAAGTGCAACCTCCAGATGGTCTTCTGCCCGCCACGTGCCCAATACTCTGATCACTTGAAAATTTATTAGAAGGAGTCCCCGAATAGTTACCTGTGAAGCCGGGCATGGCGGACTGAATAGGCTTGGCCGTGAGTGTAGGTCGACCAAATCCTCAAGCATAGGAGCCTTGAAAATTTCCAAAATGCTTGGCCCTCTTAGCCAAAGCATTGTCTTGACCATATCGCCTCACCTCCTCAACTTTCTTTACATAACGGTCACTTCATTCAAACTCCTTCATGCAGAAGTCATGTGAACAGATAACACTTGAAGCTTAGAATCCAAACCTCTAATGAACAACCGGATTCTCTCCTCTTCCATGGTTACCAATTGTTTAACATATCTAGATAAAGAGTGGAACTTGTCTTCATAAGTAGCCACATACATACTACCCTGTTCTAATGTCATAAATTCATCCTTCTTGCGATCTCTCAAAGTCTTAGGCACATACTTCTCTAAAAACAAGGCATGAAATTAGGTCCAAGTATGTGGATGTAATGTAGAGGCTCTGCAATCCATGTAATATCTCCGACATTGCTTAGCCTCACCTTGAAGTTGAAAAGACATGAACTCAACCCCACATTGGTGAATGATACTCAACTTATGCAACGTCTCATAACAGTTTAAGATGAACTCATAAGCATCCTCTGTCTCCGAACCAAGAAATACCAGGGGCTTGAGCTTTAAGAACTTGGTCAACATATCATGCTCATTAGCGGTCATCACAGAACCTAACAAAGGACATAAGAAAGCATTGTAATCCCCTCCCCTACCGGCTTGGGCATATTTTTAGCAATAGCGAGATTCATGGGGGCTTGAGTAGGTGGAATCATCCCCGGACCAGCCAATCCTTTAAAAATTGACATGATTTTCTGAGCTAACATCGAATCAATGGGAGGAATTCCTATGACATCAGCTTTCCCTCCTTCCTCTTGCTCAACCTCTCCAACATTCTCAATGTCTTCATCCTCGTCTATCACTTCCTCATATGTCGGAGGTTCTCATTCACTGGAACATAATCGTTTAGTACCTCATCCACAATAGGCGCCACTCTCCCACGGCCTGTAACCCTAGCTCTTCCTCAATCTCTGCCTCGACCTTGACCTCTCATAGCGGGTTCCTCAGCTGGAGCATTACCAGGAGATACGGGCCTACACCATTATACTTAGTATTAACCATCTGCGGATAGAAGAGTGAAATAAGTTAACTACCAATTTGAATCGCCAGACATCAACTGGAATCAAAGTCATAGAATTAAGGATACAAGAGAAATTAAAATGGAGATTTCCTAAAGTCCTATAGCTTCTCGAAGAAAGCATCCCCGTACGGTTCCGCGAGACTCTATTAGAATCATTTTAGTACATTGAGATCATCGAACCTAGGCTCTGATACCAACTTTTTCATGACCCAGATCGTCACGATTGGCCCCCACACTACAACTCGGTGGGAGAACCACTACTAACAACCAACTAAAGCTATAAATCTAAGAACTAAGACATTTAGGTTATGGAAAAAAGTAAAATAACTAAAGACAAGGTTCTATTACAAAATAAAGAGTTCATAACTAATTAACAATTGCGGTAGATAAATCTAGAATCTGAAAGTCAATGTACCAAAACTAGAAATGATAACCAAGTCTAACAAGATTTTCAAATGAACTAACTAACTAACTAAAACAAGGTCTAGGTCCGAAAATGGTGGACGTAGGCTAAAATGAATTTCATGGCAGCTCGAACAATGTGGCTCACCCTTGAACTCAAAACGATCACCGATTTCCTAATCGAGGTCTGTCAATAATCGTGTGAAGATGCCCTATACTCAACAAAAATAAGAGCAAGTGCAGAATCAGTGTACAACAATCGTGTACTAGTAGGATCACACGACTATCCCACTAGTGTAACATAAACAAGCAATTACAACATTATAATACATGCTTAAAAATCAACATATTTATATTATCATAAAAATCAACATCAGAATCGCATGATTCATCACATAGTCCTTTCACGGAATGCAAAGTCAAACTGTCATCATGCAAGAACATGGCAATTCGATCCCATTTTTATGTTGGAACGTGGAAACCGATCCCATTTAGACTGCCGGAACGTGACAGCCTATCCCAATCACACATCAATAACATATCAAGAGCACACATTCAAGTCATGATTTCATGGCATCAATATTCATATATCCCGTTTCAACATCTTTGATCAACATT
>NC_028647.1:54483779-54541279 GCF_001406875.1 Solanum pennellii | reverse complement strand
AAAAGATATAGACTTCTCGATGTCAAAAAAAACTAACAAACTTTTTGTTAGTAGAGATATCAATTTTGATAAAAAAAAAACAACATAAAATTGGGAGGATAAAAAGATAGAGAATACTACTATCATATCTTCAAAAAAAGAAGAGGATGAGAAAGATGAAGATGTCTCTCAAGGGATAGAAATCCTAGATTCAGATGATGAAGAACGTCCTCCAAGAGGAACAAAATGTTGAGTGAGATTTATCAAAGATGTAATTTTGCCGGTGTTGAGCCAGAAAATTATGAAGAAGCAATAAAGCATGATGTTTGGAAGAAATCCATGGAATAAGAAATTCGAATGATTGAAAAAAATAATACTTGGGAGCTTGCGGCTATTCCTAGAGAAAGAGAAGTTGTAAGTTTAAAATGGATTTACAATATCAAACTCAATCAGGAAGGAGATATTCAAAAGCACAAAGCAAGGTTGGTTGCTAGAGGCTTCACGCAAAAATCAGACATTGATTTTTATGGAACTTTCTCTCCAGTTGCTCGTCTTGAGACAATTAGATTTGTACTTGTTGTTGCTGCACAAAAGAAATGGAAGATATTTAACTTGATGTTAAATCAACATTTCTGAATGAAAAACTTGATGAACAGATTTATGTTAAGTAACCTTAGGATTTTTTGTTCAAGGGGGAGAAGAAAATGTGTACAAGCTAAAAAGCTTTTTATGGGTTGAAGCAAGCTCCAAGAGCCTGGTACAATGAAATTGATACATACTTTCTGAAAAATAATTTTCAGAGAAGTAAAAGTGAAGCCACTTTGTATGTGAAGAAAGAACATGACATCATTATCATTGTTTGTCTCTATGTGGATAATTTGCTCTTTACAGGAAATGATGTAAAGATGATGCAAATTTTCAAACAAGATATGATGCAAGCTTATGAAATGAGTGATCTTGGGTTGCTAAATTATTTCTTGGGCATCGAAGTTTCTCAAGTGAAAGAAGTAATTTTCATTTCTCAAAAGAAGTATAGTAAAAGTATTCTTCAAAAATTCAAAATGATGTATTGCAGGTCTAAGGCCATACAATTAGTAGCAAATGAGAAGTTTAGAAAAGATGATGGAGAAAAGAAAGTTAATAGCTCACTTTATAAAAGTTTGATTTGAAGTTTGCTATATCTTACTTCAACAAGGCTAGATATTATGTTTGCTGCTAGTTTATTATCCAGATTAATGCAAGAACCAAGCCAAGTGCATTTTGGAGCTGCAAAGCGTGTTCTACGCTACTTGCAAGGAACAATGGATTATGGGATAATGTACAAATTTGGTGGAGATTTGAACTTAATTGGTTATTCTGATAGTGATTGGGATGGAAGTATAGATGACATGAAGAGTACTTCTGGTTATGCTTTCTTATTTGGATCAAGTATTTGTTCTTGGTTATCAAAAAACAAGTATTGTGGATCAATCCACTGCCGAAGCAGAATATGTTTCAGCATCCAAGGCTACTTCTCAAGCTATTTGGCTTAAGAGAATATTTGCAGACATTGGTGAAAAACAAAAAAAAGGATTGTTCTGTATTGTGATAACAAATTAGCAATTACAATTGCCAAGAATCCAGTCAGCCATGAAATATCAAAACATATTTCCATCAAATATCATTTTATCTGAGAAGAACAAGAGAAAGGCGAAATTCAGTTGCATTATTGTAAGACAGGAGAACAACTTGCTGACATCTTCACCAAAGCACTTCCTAGAGAAAAAATTTTCTATCTTCGAGAAAGATTGGAGTTATCAAGCAAATTCATTAAGGGGGAGTGTTAGAATTAATGAATCAATGTTTAGTCTTTCGAAATTGACTCTTAGTTTTTCAAAAAGTCTCTTTAGAATTTCGTAGTACATGTATCTAGTAAATTGTGATACATGTATTTAGTTATTTGTGCAAGACTTTTTATTCTTTTATTTTGAGTAGTATAAATAGTGATGTAGTTGATGTGTAATCATCTCAAGTGCCTTAAGTAGCCTATAATAAACTTGAGCATTCTCTAAAGATATTATTTTTCCTTCCGTATTTTCTACAGGGGAAGGGAAAGAAAAACTAACTTGCTTTGTTAAAATATCAATAATGTGTAATTACAATTTCACAATTTTATCCTTACATAATAAGATAATTACGAATATTCCCTTGGTCGTTCTAGGCTTTGATCTTCTATATAACTAGATAGATCGAGGCCCGTACTAACACGGTATATTACAATTGTGAATTCAATTTCTTACTAGTATTAAGTCAGTAAAAAGTTGTATGGCAAAAAGAAACCCGTGGAACACTGGAAAGTGGAAACAATATCTAAAATTAAGATTCACCAATAGCTCTAAATTCAAGCATTGTGACCAAATGCTGTCTAATAGTACAATGTATCACGTACTTGATTGAGTAAAAATGAGTTTCTTCCAAGCTAATAGGATACAAAAAATTGGCATTCCAAATATCAGAAGTTGTACAATAATGTAAAATTTTATGGTGCCTTTAAGAACTCGTTGGAAATTAAGCTCTCTCCAACTTGAGTAGTAGCAACCTAATAAATTAGAAAGAATGTATTTTAAATAATGCAAGTACAATACGATAAAGCTCAGTGTCACAATTATTAATTAGGTTCTTGAAGGAAAACAAAAGTATGACCATCTGCAACATTATTAAGATGTGTACTGAGACTGAATTATCTGACATGTACAATTAAAATAATGTTAAAATCAACATCTCTGTCTACATTATTGTGCACAATGTTTGGGGGATTGGGCAGGATTCAGATGGGGATGGAAATACTCAAGATCTGTTTCTGGACAATACAAAATTAATGTTTCCATTATCCATGTTATAAGTTTTGAGATTATGTTTGTTTCCAACGAGATTTCTAACCTGTTTATTGTTTATTACAATTGTTTTCTCTGAACTTATTTTTCATTCCTGCTCGTCTCTAAAGATTTGAACTATTTGTTTTCATTATCTGACGATGTTATATATATATATATATATATATATATATATATATATATATATTCTTACATCATGCATGTATAAGTTGCTCCTACAAATATGAAAAGAATTCTATATGTATGATATGCTTTTTTAGCTTGCAGTTGGTACATTAACTTATTTCATCTGTCATATTTGAACTTTACTTGATCTGATGATAACAACATAATGAGCCAGACCAACAGTTGTAGAGATGCTCAGTCCTCTTGCAAGTTTGTAAAGCTTCATCTAGAGTGCCAAATGGATCATCTACTTGAAAAAAAGGCAACAATAGTGAAAAAAACACTTACCTGATAAAGATATACACCTCTGTTTGTAAAAGGAAGTTACATGCAGTGAGAAAAGTACATGAATGAAAATTAGAAAGAGTCACATACAAGGAAAACTTTTGAATAAAGAGAATAAAACTGCTTGAATGAAATATCCCAAACTAAATGTTGCAAAAAAATTAATCCTTTCTACAACTTCATTTTATCATCATCAGATTTCTTGATATTAATTGGTACTAAGATAAGATGGCAATATATAGGACCAACATATGTTCATTCACACATTTCAAATAGTAATTATGTCATTTATGTTACCATGAATTCAAGATAAAACGGCTTATTATGCCACTTCTAGACAGTGCCAAGCAAACAAAAATACATAATATACGATATATTGCTATGGACAGAAAAAAAATATTTTTATATATGCTAATTGCCTTTTATGCTAGAGGAGGTTAAAATCAATAAGTATTTTTCTAAGTTAAATTTTACACATCATTAGATAAAAAGATTTAAGTAACTCCACACAATAAGTAGTATAAGTCTATATTATGTAGTATTAAATAAGTTGCTTGTAAAAACGTCAAGACTCAACATTAAGTTCTTAGGGGCCGTTTGGTAAAAGATCAATAATGCAGGGTTATTTTTATCAAGTGTTTGGTTCATTGTTTCTTATCTAGTTTTTTTGTGTGGTTTAAAACTCTACAAAATAAAATTTTCTTTCCAATTACATCCTCAAGTTATTATGGAATTTTCTATTTCATGTAATTGGGTTAATGTAGATAACTGACGGAAAATATTATTTTTTATAGAATTTTAACTAGCTAGGAGAACAAAATTTTTATCGTCATGTTCACTATTTTCTCACTTAAATTATTTGAGAGTAAACAATTGTCATCTTAATAAATTGGAGTTTATATCTCAAAAGGTCACACAACTATAATAATTTCTAGAGAAAATTTATTGAACTTTGTTTTGTATCAATAAATTAAAATAAAAATTCATTATCATAAGATAAAAATAAAAAATAAGTATAGCAATATAAATTAAATTATTTTTATACTCGAGATGTTTTGTGTGTGTGTGTTGTCTCTCTCTCTCTCTCTCTCTCTCTCTCTCTCTATATATATATATATATATATATATATATATACACACACACTCTCTTATTTTTAGACTACTGGTGTAATGCTTAATGGACTTCCGTCAAGATGTAATATTTGACCTATGAATTGTTCTTAGATTCATACAGCAACATTAACATATTAGTCGGATTATAATATTTTATATTAATAATAAATAGATTACATAACTCATATTTTAGAAATAAAAAATTATATCTAAATAATAAAATTTGTAAGCTAATTTATTTAAATAAATTTATTAATATAAATATAAAATATAAAATATAAAATCAACAAAAGAAAAAAATGATTAAAATGATTTGAGGGGGTATTTTTGTCTTTACCTAGATTTGTCCCATCACCCATGATATTAGAACTAATACCACCAAATGAAAGGTATTAGTTATACACCCTCTCATACCATGTGGGGTGTATAACTAATCAATGGAATGATTATACATAGACCCAAAATTCCTATCAACGTAGTACTAAATAATACCACATGTAATACTTGGACTATTTCTCATTGTACTCCCTATCAACGACCCCTTGTACTCTAAACTAAAAGCTTATGCTAATGAGAAATATAGGTGATAATCATATTATATTATGAACACTTTCTGCAATTCTAGAGAGGATATTTTATATTTATTGTTGCAGTTTTTTCTTCATATGATTCTTCAGCCGTAGCGCCGTTCATCTTCAACACAACACTGGCCCGCACGCCGGTCTTCGTTCACTGCTCACTAGCAACTGTGGCCTCACGACCCACCTTCGTTCAAATTTGTTTAGGGTTTTCGGATCGCATATGTGTGTTAAGTTGTTAAATCACACCATGAAAGTTTTGGAGAAGGTAGTAGAGCCAGTTTGGATTCATATCTGCATTACACTACTAAAGTTATTTATTTATTGAGAAATATAGGGAGAGGAGAAATAATTTGTATATCGGGTTTATTAACCTTGAAAAGACCTATGACAAAGTCATGAGAGAAGTTCTTTGGTTACGTTTGGAGTCTAAAGGCGTACTAGTGGCCTACATTCGGGAGATAAAGGATATGTATGAATAGGGGTGGACATTGTAAGGTAGGTACGATATTTAAAAGTTTCAATCCCATAATTTCGATGTTCGGTTTTTAAAAGATTATACCATTATGATACTAATTTAATCTTGTACAGTTTGATATTTTGATGTTCGGTTTGGTATTCTACGGTATGGTAAAACGCTAACCATTGTTTGTTCAACTTCGACTAATAGATACTCGTATAATAGAGTATTCTGACTTTGACAATTAAAAAAATGTCTCAATTATATCATACTAACACATTACACATGTAGAAATAAATATATTTCAGTCAAAATAGAGTAGTCAAAATTTCAACTTCTAAACATTTAGTTTATACTAATAGTAGGTTGCATATCTGTTAGTATTTTAATATATATATATATACACACACACACACACACACACACACACACACACACACACACACACACACACACACACACACACACACACACACACAAGTTTGTGTTTGTTTATCATGGAGATCTTGAATATTAATGTGTACTACCCCATGACTCTGATGCCAAAAGCGAACCTCCTAAAATATAGGGAAAGAAAAGGGAAAGAAGGATAGGACCCTAGTGAAAACTCAAATAAGAAGAGCCCATTGCCCATTTCATAAATATTCAGATTGTGTGTTTGTTTCCATAGTCGACTGTCCCATCCTTCAATTCTTGTTTTTAATTTTAGTATTTTTGCTCCTGAAATATTTTATTGTTTATTTTGGTAACCCGATTCTTATCAAAAAGTCTAAAGGGTTTAGGTTGATTAGGACCGACACAAATTTCCATACTGGAAGTTCAATTATGTAACACATGAAGCAGGCATAGAAGTGAGACTTGATATACAAGTTGTCACCAAGAGTGAAAGACTCAAGTATCTGGGTCTTGATCGAAGGAAATATAGAGATTGACAATGACTTTACACATCGTATCAGCGGCATGGATGAAGTGTAGGCTTGCTTACGGTGTGTTGTGTGATAAAAAAGTACCATAAAAACTTAAAAAGGTAAGTTCTACAGAATGATGGTTAGACCGGCTTTGTTATATGGTGCACAGTATTAGACAATCAATAACTCTCGGGTTCAGAAAATGCAAGTTGTAAAAATAAGGATGTTTGAGATAAATGTGTGGGCATACTAGGAGCGACATGATTAGAAATGAGGATATCCAAGATAAAATGGGAGTGGCATCCATGGTGGACAAGATAGAGAAGGGATATTGAGATGGTTTGGGCATGTGAAGAGAAGATGTGCAGATGCACCAATGAGGTGTGAGAAGTTGGATATAATAGGGTCGAGGAGAGGTAGAGGTAGGCTAAAGAAGTCTTGAGGGGAGGTAATTAGACACGATATGGTGCATCTTTAACTTACCGAGAACATGACCATAAATAAGAGGGTATGAAGGTCACAGATAAGGATAAAAAGTAAGTACATAGTTAAGAGTTGTCTTATTACTATCTTTTTCATGTATTTGGTTTCGTGTTAATATAGAGCATCATGTCAGTTGTAATATTTGCTTAGTTAAATAGTATTTGGCTCTTGATATTTGATATCATCACTGATTTATTGTGTTTAGGTGATCGCACCTTATTGTGGTTGTTAAGGTTCCTTGCATACACTTCATTACAATAAAGGCCTCATATAGGCATATACGAAGTCAACAAAGAGAGAGAATGAACTAAATCATCTTTCAGACTAAACAATAACAAATAGCAAGATAGTGGCATCGTCCTCAGAAGGTGAGGACCTACCGAACACTTGGGAAATATCCAGTAGTCTCCAAAGGCCTTCTATAAGCTCAACGGCCGGATCCTACAATTTGTAATAGCATAAACATAGGGTTAGTACACACTTGTACTAAGTATGAGTATATGCACATAAACAAGTAAAATCATGCTAAAGAGGACATTTGTTCAAATCCATGCCAAAGTACTTTGAAAAGCTTTATGCACAATCAATAACCCGATAAGCCAATAATCACATAATCTATAAGTCCAACCCCTGTGACACAAGACCAACATCAACAAGTAATAGTCAAGTCAACATATACAAGAGTTCATAACCTCATAATATAAGCAAGACCCTTACTCATAACCCACCATTTAGCCTACAAGTGCAATGACCAAGCAAAGCCCTATAACCTTACTCAATCAAGTAACGAAACAAAGGATCATAACTAATGCCCAACTCAACATAACATAGCATCAATAATAGTCATCATCATATTTAGCAGTATAGACCAATAACATGTTTAGCAATGAAACTAACATCATAAAGGATCATCAACATGTAAAGTCATCATATTCATATCATATACATTATAAGAACACAAGAACAACCTCCTAAGGATTCCCTCAAGGCAAACTAGTGCAAGGCATAGGTAGAGTCCCATACCCCTACCTAGGCTAAGTCAAACCTCTCAAGTCACTCTAGTTAGTGTATAGTCCATTAATTCATTTTTACTTTCGGTAACACTTGCCTTAACCGACATAGACCACAAGAGCTAAGTGTGGAATCCAGTGTTGTAAAACCTTACACCGATTAAAGGTGGTCTACCGGCCAAAGTAGAACTAAACATGAACATAACATCTAGGTGGATCCACTAGCTAGTATTCCTATGGTGGAAACATAGTTTATGGAGCTTGGGGGATGTCATGGAAACATCACTTTATGCCCTTTTTGGACTATGAGGCTATCCACCTCGTGAGGACTATGGTGAACCCTACCTTCCCTCCTTGAGAAGGTTTCACCCCTCATCTACAAGATGACTCGGTGCTAATCTAGAGTATCTTTTGAAATGTCTTTCTTTATCAATCATAATCTTAGTTTAGGTCATAGGGTCTAATCCCTTGTATAGTCATTGTCATTAGCTCATTAGTAATGCATGAGATATCCTTTCATGACAACCCTCAAATGTGAGATTAGCATAACATCATCATCATGTCATAACAAGGCACATAGGTAATTCATAACCAACCTTATATCATTTCATCTTAAACATGATCTCACGATCACATAGTCAAGACATTTCAATTCAACATCGTACCAACACCTACTTACGCTAATCACAAGTAATGCTTCAATTGAACTACATCATTAATCACAAGCCATCATGATTGAAGTAAAGGTTAGAATAATAAATACTTACCAAGTCTCCTTCAAAAGTCATCATCATGATCTTACCATCGACCAATCAATTACATCCAATAATAGGTGTAGTAACATCAATCAATACTAATTAATACAAGAGCTAGGTAAATTGCATCATCACTATCCAAATTAACATCAATTCATAACCTAAACTTAGGGGAATTAGGGTTCATCATAAATTCATTATGAATTAGATCTAGTCCCAACAATACATTACCCTAGTCAATGTATACATGAATTAGAATAGATAAAACAAGTCTAAAAATCAATTCATTTTTTAATTCCCATCAATTCATGGCCAAGATCCAAGTTTTGGGGAAATTAGGGAAGGGAACATGATCAACATGAAATTGCATCACTTAACATCAATAAATCAACAATCTATACTTAATTAGTCATAGGAAATCATAATTTATCATCAATTTGAAGTTTAGAAGAAAACCCATTAGAATTCGAATACCCCATGGAATCGGGTATTTTGGAATCAACTTTGAGAGGACCTCTTGGGGAAATCAATACCAAGAATGAAGAACCCATACCTTAATTAAGATTGTTCCACAAAATTGAAATGAAATCCTAGAGAAATTGACCTTCTTTTTAAAGCTTTGTTCCTTCTTGATTGGAGGAATTTGGGGAGAGAAAAAGTAGAGAGAGGTGAAAGCTTTTGGGTTTATTTTGGGAATTGGGTTTGGAGTGAGTTAAAATGGCTTAAAAATAATCCTAAGTTAATATATAGTCACCCCCTGACTTACCTAAAATACCCCTTGGTCTTTTTTTGAAGTCAAAATGTCAAAAATACGATTTTACTGAATTCGGGAAGTGGTTCCGCTTCGCGGGGCCAACACACATTTTTAAATTTTGAAAAGGAGAATGAACAAGTGAGGTTCGTGTGGGCTGCGAATCACGCAGAAGCCCACTGAATCATGACTCACGCAGGATGCTTTGGCACCCTGCCCACCCATATTTGGGGCCTCCTCAAGGAACCTTCGGGTGATCCTTGGGGCGTCGTTATTTGACGTTTAGACCCTCTATACCACACTATACCTAACCAAAGTCGTTTTACCAGTTTTAGACTTCATTTGACCCTCCAAATCTTTCACCAAACATAGCGACGTCAACTAGTTTAATTTAACTAGTTTCCAAACGTCATGGACCTTCTTTGATGTCTTGGCTCTAAAACTTCTTGGAGACTTATAAACATTATTTTAGGTATTAAAACAGTATTTAAACCTTTAGATACTCATGTTAGGCTCTATATTAGGTCTCAAATTTTCGGAATGTTATAGTGACAAGAAGGGAAAAAAGTCAGTAAAGTATACCTAAGTATACCCTACCTGACCCTGAGCCTATGTTACAAGCTAAGAAAGTCCTATCGTGATCCTAAAAGTTGTATAGCGAACTTAAAGCAGTGAAAATAAGAGCAAGCTTATGGCAATATGTATGAATGAGTTGTGAATCTATTCTGAGATTTAGTGTTGAAAAGTAATCCTTATACTAAAACTAAAATTATTGTGTGAAAAATGAGGATATTGTTTTGAAGTGAGGACACTAGTTGCAATACCGGAAATATTAGCACCTCGGTGAGAAATTGAAGAGGATAGGTGTTAGTGCGTGGTGAGTCTGTGTCATGGTCTGATTCCACATAATTCAAGCCTAATAGTGGTAGCATGCATAAATATGATGAGAATGATCGGGATTGATAGCCAAATGATTGCGAAAGATAAAACATGGATACTATTGTACAAAGATTTTGTAGTGAGTCATAGTGCGTCACTTGAGGACAAACAACAAATTTAAGTTGAGGGTGTTGATATATCGTGGTTTCACGGTATTTTTAATGCTTTTTCCTTAATTTTAGTGTGTGTCCAAAAGCATTTTTGTATTAATTTTTATGTAAATTTTTCTTTATTAGCAGGAAATCTGTCTAAAGATGAACGCGGAAGTTTTTGAGCAAGAAATGTTGAAAAGTACCACTTACGGAGCTTTGACGGTCCGTCGTGCCTGTGACAGTTCGTAGGTTGCATCGTAGTGAAGCTGCTGAAGGTTGGGGAAGCATGACCAAGTGTGGGGATACGAAGTGCGTGACGGACTGTCGTATCCATGAAGGTCCATCCTGCTGGTTCGTCATGCAGATCAGAGAAGTAGTCCAGTACCCAAATTCCAAGAGTTTAAGTGTTATGGAACGGAGACCCTCGACGGACCGTTGTGCCTGTGACGATTCATCATACCTGCTATCGAGGGTAATGAAGAGAGCAGCAGAAGAATTTGCAAAGTATGGGACGACGGAGTCCATGACGGCCCGTCATGACCGCGATGACCCGTCGCAACATCCGTCGATCCAACCGTGTTTTGACAGATTTTCAGCAAATAGAGTCCTTCTTTGATTAGGTTTTTGTTTTTTATAAATAGTTAAAAAAACCTCGTTTTTGGGGTTAGACTCTTGGTTATTTTAGCTTCTTTTGTGAATTAGACTTTGTGATTATTATTTCACTTTTGGAGAATCTTTAGTCTTCGATTAATTTCAGTAATTGATTGTTGGTGATTTTGTTGATTAATCAAGTGAATTTCTAGATTTTATTCTTTCTCATTGAAGTAAGTGCATGAATTCATATACTACATATTTGAATATTGTGATTATGACTATGGGTAACTAAACTCCATAACTAGGGTTCTGGGAACCATGGGCGAATAATAAGATAAAATCTAACTAAAATAACAATTCTAGAATAATGTCTTGCATGTATTGATAATTCTTTCGCTTAGAAGTCTTTTTGACGAATGGCCAACGTTAGAACTCGCCTTAATGCTACTTGTCGAACCAAGGAGGTAGATAATAGGAAAAAAATTATCAACATAGATTTAGTGTATACTATCTAATAGGCTAGTATTGATTGCTACGAGGTAATAACTTAGTCAAATATCAAATACAATGCTTAATATGATGTAAAGGTAAGGGTTAGTATAGCAACACACGTAGCCGGACCAAGGTGCGGAGTGAAATTTTCTAGATGCCTGACCAAGGATTTAGAAATACATAACTTATCACTTTGCATGCAAGATACTAGGAAAGAATTGTTATAGTTAGAATTATCAAGTTAGGAACTTGTGGGGAACACGTAAACCCTAGGTACTTTTATTAATTGATTAAACTCCAACATTTGAATCTGTCAGTTGTCTCCTTTAATTTAGCTAGTTATTTTCATTCACTTAGAAGTAAAAAAAACCCTTTTATTGTCGTTGTCTTCCAAGGAAATAATTGACTAAATAGTAGTAATAATAGAATGAAGTTAAGTCTGAACTATTTTCCTCGTGGGAGCGATCCTAACCTTATTAGTTGGGTTCTTTACTTGATACGACCACTTTACTTCTTATTTGAAAAGTAAGTTTGAGCCTATCAAATTTTGGCGCCGCTGCCAGGGAAAGTAGCTTTTAGATTAACTTAAACTTATTACGATAGTTTAGTCGATATTTTTTTTATTTTACTTTGTTTTGTTGTTTTTGATTCTTGCAGAACCATCCTCATTGTATGCCAAATACACGGAGCGGAAGAGAACCATTGTTTCCCTACGATCACAAATTAGAGCGTACACTATGCAACATGAATCGAAACTTGGGTATCAATGATGATGATCCAAACCAGAACATCCTAGCTCCGGTTGATGTTCATTGTCAGTTGTTACCCGATGCTTCGGGTGAAAACCAACAGAGGGGACAAAATCCCGCTCCACGGCCCCAAGAATACTACAGAGGCTATGACAATATAGCAGACTCCGATGGGCCACTTGTCTTGCCCCCTCTACCACTAGGCCACACCTTTGTGGTAACTAGTAGCCTGATGCAAATGCTCACTGCCAGAGGTTTGTTTTCAAGGCTACCTTATGAGGATCCACATGCCGATATAGCTAAGGTAGGGCAGTGTGTAAAAGCTGTGTAGGGAAGCCTGACTTGGACTTGGATGTAATAGGTCTAAGAGTGTTTCCTCTCTCACTGACGGGAGAGGCTGCTATGTGGTTCACTGAGCTCCCTTATAACTCAATTTTCACTTGGAACCAACTAAGGGACGTTTTCTTAGCACGCTACTACCCGGTCTCCAAGAAACTAAACCACAAAGACAGAGTGAACAACTTTGTGGCACTACCAGGAGAGTCAGTTAGTAGTTCTTGGGATAGATTCACCTCGTTTTAGAGAAGCGTCCCCTATCACCGTATTGTTGATGAATCAGTGAAGGAATACTTCTATCGGGGACAGGATGATAATAATAAAGCAGTGTTGGATACTATAGCAGGTGGTTCTTATGGGGAGTGTCCTTATGCTGAGATTGCTGAAAAGTTAGTGAAAATCTACCAGAACAATAAAGCTTGGAGTACTACGAAGTCAAATACCGGGAGAAATACCTTCGCAATGAAGTCCACTCACAACCCAGCCATAGATGAGATTCGTGAAGAAATGGATCAGATGAGAACTAAGCTTGGGTTGGTATTAAAACATATCACTGGGGGTGCAGAAAAGATAAATGCAGTTAACTACTTGTCTAAACCACTACCACCAAATGATAAATGCTATTATTCAGAGGATTCCTATGTGGTAAATGAGCAGACGGGGGTTTCCGACCGAGTGCCCAAGGCTCAAATCAGGATAATTGGTGCCAAGGTCAAGGGAACCAAGGTCGGATCTATGGTAACTATAACCGTGAGGGTCATTATGTCCGAGATGGAAACTACAACCGCGACAACAACTTTAACAGGGCTAACTATGGTAACAGAAATGATAGGAATGGGCCATATGTCCCTCCTCAAAATCGTGAAGTTACTCCTAGGGATGGTGGAGATAGTATGGCGCGAGTTGAGGATATGTTGCACAAAATGATGAGGAGGTTCGATGCTAATGATGAGCACATTAAAGAGTTAAGGAGTGATTTAGCGGGTATTGGCCAGAAAGTCGATACACATGCAATATCAATTAAGCAGATCGAGTTTCAAATGGCCCAATTATCAGTGACTATAAACACACGGTGACCGGGCACTCTTCCTACAAATACTGTCCAAAATCCAAAAAGTGATGCACACTGTATGGCAAATCACTACTCGGGGTGGTAAGCAAACCATTGACCCACCTATGCCGTCTAATGAGGAAAAGGTGAGAAAGGATAATGATAAGGTGGTAGAGGGTAGTGGTGAAGCAGAAGATAGCACTGGAAAAGATGTTGAAGTACCTATAAAGGTAATTCCCATGCCTAGACCACGACCCCCCTTTCCTCAAAGATTAGTGAAAAAGACCGAGGATGGTAAATATCGGCGTTTTATAACAATGTTGAAGAAGCTTTCTATCAATGTACCTTTGGTAGAAGCTCTAGAACAAATGCCCGGTTATGCCAAGTTCATGAAAGATCTAGTTACAAAGAAAAGATCGGTCACTTTTGAGGATGATGATAGGATGCAGCATTGTAGTGCTATTGCTACAAGATCTCTCGTACAAAAGAAAGAAGATCCGGGTGCATTCACTATTCCTTGTACAGTCGGGTCATTACATTTTGCGAAAGCATTATGTTATCTGGGGGCAAGCATAAATCTCATGCCCCTCTCGATTTACAAGAAGTTGGGTTCAGGTGACCCAAAACCCACTGCGATGCAGCTACTAATGGCCGATCAAACAGTGAAAAGTCCTATAGGGATACTCCACGATGTGCTAGTAAAAGTGGAGTCGTTCATATTTTCGGCTGATTTTGTTCTTCTTGATTGTGAAGTCAATTTTTGAAGTGCCTATTATTCTTGGGAGTCCATTCCTTGCTACGGGTAGAGCCTTAGTTGATATGGAAAAGGGGCAGATGAAATTTCTATTGAACAATGAAGAAGTGACCTTCAACATTTGTAGGTCCATGAGGTAGAGTGGTGAGCTCCAATCGGTATCTGTTATATCCTAAAAAGAAAAGATGAAGAAGCACCATGACCTACAAAGTGAAAAATGAGAGTTTATGGTTGGGTATTTGGTGCTTTTATACAATTCTAGGTTGCATTGGTTTCCGGGCAAGCTCAAGACCAAATGGACTGGTCCTTACTTGGTTACCCAACTATTCTCTCATGGAGCAGTTGAGTTGGAAACTAAGGAGGGTGTGCGGTTCAAGGTGAATGGATAACACATAAAAATCTATTTCGGGCATGCTTAATCGGCGAATGAAGTGATCCAGGCATACCATCTTGATGAAGTCTGAGTAATCAAGTGTCCTCAGTCGTGCCGCGATGCTAAATCAGGCGCTTGTTGGGAGGCAACCCAATACTTATAGTTTTTCTTTCTAGTAATGATAGCATTTTCTAATAATGGGTTTTTAAATTTGCAGGCATATCAGCAGGAAATTTTGCAAAAAATCACTCTGCGGAAGTCACTGATGGACCCATCGACGGCCCGTCACGAACGGGACGGACCGTCGCATGAATCCGTCGTGCCAGGTAAGTCTTTCAGTTATTTTCAAAACTAGGGCACACGCGACGGAACCAATGATGGATCGTCACAACTGCGACGGACCGTCGTCGGGGACTCGTCGCGTCATTAATGATGTGTACCCGACCCGACCCAACTATTTTTTTAAAAAAATTCTTAACCTTTAAAAACCCCACCCCTTCATTTCACCCATTTCCTTCCCTCTTCCTCCATTTCCCTCCCTTTTCAACATCCAATTTCCTACCTCTTGTTCAACCGATCATTTTTCCAAATTCCCCAATTCCCAAAATCCACTCTCTACTAGTCGAAGTCTGCTGCTGTGGTTCTCTACTTGATCACCAAGTACCTTCCTCGCTTGTTTTTCTCATAATTCTCAGGTATGTGTCTGTGATTTCTACCCATTTACATTGCATTTTTGTTTTTCAATTAGTATTAGCCTAGTTCTTATTGATGGGTATATTCTTTAATACAAATTCTGTCTGACCTAGGTTAAGAATCCTCAAAATTTCCTTGTTAAAACTCTAGAAATAGGTGCTTTATCATTGCTAGTTTACAAGGTATTTGGGTTAGCTACATGTAAGTTAAACACTAAAAATTCCATTTGGGTCATACGAGATGATCGTGGCATCCCCAGTTCTGTCACTGAATGACAGAACGAGACCTCGATGACGGACCGTCGCACCCACGACGGACCGTCATAGGGTCCGTCCCAACATCCCCAACACCCCACTGTCAACCTTTCTCCTAGTGTCCACCAACGGACACATGCGACGGACCGTCGTTCCCACGACGATCCGTCTTGCACAACCGTTTTGGTTGTCAGAGACACTATTCCTAAGGGTCTCTCACTTTTTCTAAGTGTCCTCTTACGGACATCTACCACGGACCATCACGCCCTCGACGGTCCGTCCTGTATAATCGTCATCACGTTCAGAGACCCCTTTTCTAAGGGTCTCCAACTTTTTCCAAGTGTCCCACGATGGACATTTACGACGGACCGTCACACTCTCGACGATCCGTCCTATCTAACCATCATGACGGTCAGAGACCCCTCTCCTAAGGGTCTCCATACTTTTTCCAAGTGTCCCATGACAGACATCGACGACGGACCGTCATCATCACAACGGTCCGTCCTGCTTATCCGTCATAATTGTCAAAGACTTCCCTTCAGGGGTCTCCACATAAACATAGTTTAAGTAAGACATGACGGACCCCATGACGGTCCGTCGTACTCACGACGAGCCGTCACCTGGTCCGTCGTGTTTCACTGTTACTATAGAAATGTAATTACATCTTGACTCTTCTTTTTTTTGTGTTGTTTTGCTTGTCTTGTTTGCTCCCTCTAGTATAATTTTGATTTTTTACAGGTACTATCTATTATGGCATCAAAACAAGATCGAGTCTACGCACTTGGGCGATCAAAATCTTTCGCCTCGTCTGCCCGCCTGGTCATTGGCTCTGATAATGAGTGTGACCCCGAATACGTGCCCCCAGACACTTCCACTCCATCCCGAGCTGCACGTGCTGCTAGAGTTTACACCCAAAAAGGTGGCGTCCGGCGTACTCACTGCCTCCCAGTCTGATGAGGAGCGCACACTGACCGGCACACATTCTGGGTCAACTACTCATGAAGAAGGAGCGTCTGGCTCCTTAGGAGTTTCGTGGTCGGAGGAAGCCTCCGGGTCTGCTGAAGTCACTGCACCCGCCACAGCTGCACAGTCTGCCTCGTCTGATGAGGCTAACAGTTCTAAATCCACACTCGGCTCACGGACTCGTGCTCTCACCCCGATTGTCGACCAGCCCAATCGGTGGTGTATCGACGGGCAGTATCAAGTTTATTCAGACGCAAAGTTTCTGAATGATAAAGGAGTCATGACACGGACCCTTACATTAGAGAGGCGGGTCCTTACGGGAAGTCTCCCTACTATGCCAGAGATCCACAATCTCTTCACCAGACACTAACTGGAGTGGACAACGTGTTCTTTGGCCCGTTATAGTGAAGAGTTGGTCCAAGAGTTCTACGCCTCCTACGCGGCTACTCTCAGATCACAGATTGATAGGCGGGCTGCCCCCGCCAAACAGGCCCCATTGGAGCATGTCCGAGTACGTGGAATTCAGGTTGATATCTCCCTGCCTGCCATCCGCCGGTATATATACGGTGAGGATGTTGAAGCCAACTGGACCCCTCTCACCGCCGAGTTTGACTACCAGTGGCAAATTGTCAAAGATGGACAATTCTCGCATGAGTCATCACTGAGAGAAACCACCAAGAGGTGGATGGCCCTGCATTTGTCTGTTGATGGAGAGGGTGCCGACTGGGTAACCGAGCCGAAGGGAGCCATCAAGAAGGCTAACCTGGCCTTCACAGCGAAGTTCTTATGGTTGATTGTCCGCCACTGCCTTTCCCCTACAGCCACTGATAATATAGTCACATAGGATCGTGCAGTTCTGGGCAATGATATCCGGATTTGAGGTGGACTTTGCTTGGCTTCTACAGGCAGTCATGCACGAGAGGGATTTTAAGGTCACAACTACTTACCCTTTCCCATGCAGGATATTTTCTTTATGCAGGTCCGCAGGTGTGCCAATCTGGCACATTGATCAGCTCAAGACCCCGCTGGGCACTGTTGATATCAGCCTCATCAGGGATGAGGCCAATGAGTTGGTTCCACGCAGAGGGCCCCGTCCAGAGTTGCCTCCACTTGGTGACAATCTGGCTGATATGGTAGCACAGGCTCGCACGGCTATGCAAGCTGCTTCCACTGACACTACCCCGATCGAGTCTATCCCGGGTAGTAGCACTGCCCCGTGCTCCTCTCGCTCAGCGCCTTTCCCCGCTCTGATCCCGCTTGCTAGGGTCCAGAAACTAGAGGCACAGATGGTTACACTTCAGCATCACATCCAGCCTTGGATGCAGAGGTCTAATGCTGAGGCAGAAGAGCGCTTAGAGCGGGGAATGGTCCAGCACACAGAAGCGGAAGATAGCTGAGGTTCATCAGCGCTTGGAAGCTTTTGAGTTGCGGGTGCTAGCCCGGCCAGCCCCTCAGGTGGATTTGTCGACCCTTCAGGCTGCGCCTCGAGAGTCTTCGCGCAGACATCGATATGATCTTATAGGCTAGGGTACCTGAGTCTAAGGCCCCTTCTACAGAGCCTACTGAGGACACAGTGATGGCTGCCTTATTCGCCACTTCTGATATTCCACCACCTCCCCCTCGAGAGCATGCCAAGAGGCGTAGGGGTCGCGAGGAGGATGAGGCTAGAGCACGGAAGAAGGAGCGTCGTGAGATAGAGGCTGCAAGGAGAGCCTCGCTTGCTGATGAGGAGGCACGTCGGATGAGGGCTGTAATGTTAGTTGCTGGGGCATTTAGCTCCAGAGATGTGGAGATTGCGGGAGGCACTGCTGATAGTGTTGTTGCTGATGAGGACACTACTGAGGGTGTCCAGATTACAGAGGTAGTGGGTTCCGGGGAACCGGACCCACCAGCTTGCTCATCGTCGGCGCTTTGCACCCCAGGTTTGCTTCACCAACCACTCTTGTATTTCAATTTTTTAATGCATTGGAGACAATTGCATGTCTTTTTGTTGGGGGTGAGGTAAATGGAAAGTGAGTGCTAGGGTGAAGTCTGAGTAGCCCAATTCAATATCCTCTTTTGGGGTTTTCTTGCCTGGGTTCTTTTTCCTCAAGAGACTGATTATTTTTACTGTTGAACCGACATGTCTATATCTTGTGTACATAGTTTAACTCTGAAGCATGATGGCTAAAATGATATCCTGATGAAATGAAAATGATGCATGACTAGGCATAGTAATTGATAAATGTGTGGCTCTAAGCATGACATAGAGATACACCACTGCATGACCCTATGTTTAAATTCGAACTAGTGTCTGATAATCTGGTAGAGTAATGAGATGTCAAGTGAGTGTGAGGAAGATCTGAATAGTCCACTATTTATACTGAGCTAGAACTTGTCTGGTTAGTCCTGCTAAAAGTAAGTTGTAATAGACAATTAGAAAAGGAGCATAGGCCCTTGTTCAATATAGCCCATTTTTAGTCTAAAAAAAAAACAAATGAAATTAATCCTTATTTGATCCAAATGATTTGAGCTTAAACTAGACCTTTCTTTTTCACCCCAACTGATCTTTTCTGGGATGCGTTGGCCCTGGTCCCTCCTTGGACATGTGCACCTCCGTTTATGCCAAAAGCATAAGTTGAGGGTGGCTAATGCATTAAACAACCTTTTTATGGCCCTGACCCAACATTGGGTATTGTGTACTTTGACTCATGGATAAGCCATGAGTTGAGGGTGACTATTATGAGGAATGCTCTGGAAAGTGGTTGAAAGATCAAAGAGAGAGAAAGAACAAAAGTAAAGTGACTCGAGAATTAGTTGAAAGAAAAGTGAAATAAAAAAAATACAATAAATACAAGCAAGAAAATAAAAGAGTCACTTACACAAATGAAGAAAGAAGGGAAATAGCAAGGTGAAAGAATATGCAAAGGGCAAAAGGTCATTAAAGTATACCTAAATATACCCTACCTGACCCTGAGCCTATGTTACAAGCTAAGAAAGTCCTATCGTGATCCTAAAAGTTGTATAGCGAACTTAAAGCAATGAAAATAAGGGCAAGCTTATGGCAATATGTATGAATGAGTTGTGAATCTGTTCTGAGAGTGAGTGTTGAAAAGTAATCCTTATACTCAAACTAAAATCATTGTGTGAAAAATGAGGATATTGTTTTGAAGTGAGGACACAAGTTGCAATACCGGAAATATTAGCACCTCGGTGAGAAATTGAAGAGGATAGTGTTAGTGCGTGGTGAGTCTGTGTCATGGTCTGATTCCACATAATTCAAGCCTATTAGTGATAGCATGCATAAATATGATGAGACTGATCGGGATTGATAGCCAAATGATTGCGAAAGATAAAACATGGATACTATTGTACAAAGATTTTGTAGTGAGTCATAGTGCGTCACTTGAGGACAAACAACGAATTTAAGTTGAGGGTGTTGATATACCATGGCTTCACAGTATTTTTAATCCTTTTTTCTTAAGTTTAGTGTGTGTCTAGAAGCCTTTTTGTATTAATTTTTATGTAAATTTCTCTTTATTTGCAGGAAATCTGTCTAAAGATGAACGCGGAAGTTTTTGAGCAAGAAAAGTAGAAAAGTACCACCTACGGAGCTTGTGACGGTCCGTCGTGCCTGTGACGGTCCAGCGGTGGAATCGTAGTGAAGCTTCTGAAGGAAGATGGGGAAGTCTGACCAAGTGTGGGGCTACGAAGTGCGTGACGGACCGTCGTAGCCATGACGGTCCGTCCTGATGGTTCGTCATGAAGATTAGAGAAGTAGTCCAGTACCCAAATTCCAAGAGTTTAAGTGTTATGGAAAGGAGACCCTCGACGGACCGTTGTGCCTGTGACGATCTGTCATACCTGCCGTCGAGGGTAATGAAGAGAGCAGCAGAAGAATTTGCAAAGTATGGGACGACGGAGTCCATGACGGCCCGTCGTGACCGCAACGACCCGTCGCGAGGTCCGTCGACCCAGCCGCGTTTTGATAGATTTTCAGCAAATAGAGTCCTTTGATTAGGTTTTTGTTTTTTATAAATAGTTAGAAAAACCTCGTTTTGGGGGTTAGACTCTTCGTTATTTTAGCTTCTTTTGTGGATTAGACTTTGTGTTATTATTACACTTTTGGAGAATCTTTAGTCTTCGATTAATTTCAGTAATTGATTGTTGGTGATTTTGTTGATTAATCAAGTGAATTTTTGGATTTTATTCTTTCTCATTGAAGTAAGTGCATGAATTCATATATTACATATTTGAATATTGTGATTATGACTATGAGTAACTAAACTCCATAACTAGGGTTGTGGGAACCATGGGCGAATAATAAGATAAAATCTAACTAAAATAACAATTCTAGAATAGTGTCTTGCATGTATTGATAAATCTTTTGCTTGGAAGTCTTTTTAACGGATGACCTACGTCAGAACTCGCCTTAATGCTACTTGACGGACCAAGGAGGTAGATAATAGGAAAAGAATTATCAACATAGGTTTAGTGTATACTATCTAATAGGCTAGTATTGATTGGTACGCGGTAATAACTTAGTCAAATGTCAAATATAATGCTTAATATGAGGTAAAGGTAAGGGTTAGTATAGCAACATACGTAGCCGGACCAAGATGCGGAGTGAAATATTCTAGATGTCGGACCAAGGATTTCGAAATACATAACTTATTACTTTGCATGCAAGATACTAGGAAAGAATTGTTATAGTTAGAATTATCAAATTAGGAACCTGTGGGGAACACGTAAACCCTAGTTACTTTTATTAATTGATTAAACTCCAACATTTGAATCTGTTAGTTGTCTCCTTTAATTTAGCTAGTTATTTTCATTCATTTAGAAGTAAAAAAACCCCCTTTTATTGTCTTTGTTTTCCAAGGAAATGATTGACTAAATAGTAGTAATAATAGATTGAAGTTAAATCTGAACTATTTTCCTCGTGGGAACGATCCTAACCTTATAAGTTGGGTTATTTACTTGATACGACCGCTTTACTTCTTATTTGAGAAGTAAGTTTGAGCCTATGAATGTACCGCAACCTGCGGGAAGTCTATTGGTGGAATGACATGAAGAGGGATGTGGTAGATTTTTTATGCCCCAATTGCTAGCAAGTCAAAGTACAACATAAGAAATCAGGAGGTATGAATCAAGAGATCGACATTCCTACTAGGAAAAAGGAAGTGATCACTATGGATTTCATCACAGGGTTACCTCATACTTGCAGACAACATGACTCCATTTGGGTGATAGTTGACAGGATGACTAAGTCTTCTCTCTTTTCGGCGGTAAATACTACAGATTTGGCGGAGACTATGCCAACCTTTCCATTAGTGAAATTATGAGGTTACATGGGGTTCCTTTATCTATCATCTCAAATAGACGTACTCAGTTTACCTCTCATTTCTAGAAGTCATTTCAGAAGGGTCTTGGTACTCAAGTTTACCTTATCACAATTTCATCCGTAGACGATGAACAGGCAGAGGATACCATTCAGACCCTAGAGGATATGTTGATAGCTTGTGTGATAGATTTCAAGGGTAGTTGGGCTGATCACCTTCCTCTTATTGATTTAGCTTACAACAATATCTACCGTTCCAGCATTCAGATGGCCCCATATGAGGTATTGTATGGGCGTAGATGTACATCTCCTGTTGGTTAGTTTGAAATATGTGAATCATCTTTGATAGGGACAGATTCAATCCTTTATGCTATAGAGGAAGTTCAACTCATTAGAGATAGACTTAAGACAACCCAGAGTCGTCAGAAATTTTATGCAGATGTAAGGTGAAGGGAACTACAATTCCAAGTTGATGATTGGGTTTTTTAAAAGTGTCACCTATGAAAGGGGTGATGATATTTGACAAGAAAGGGAAACTCAGTCCTAGATATGTAGGCCCTTATAAGATCTTGAAAAGGGTTGTCAAGGTGACATATAAGTTAGAATTGCCAGCAGAACTAGCAACAAATGCATCCAGTCTCCACATTTTGCTCTTGAAGAAATGTTTGGGTGACCCAACCTCTATAGTGCAATTAGAGAGTGTGGCTGTGAAAGATAGTCTTTCTTATGAGGATATGCTAGTTGAGATTCTTGACCATCAAGTTAGAAGGTTGAGAAACAAAAAGTAGCTTCAGTTAAGGTTTTGTGGATGAGTCAATCCGTAGAGGGCGCTACTTGAGAAGAAAAGGCAGCCATAAAAGCCAATTATCCTCACCTCTTTCCTTCTTATTCCGCTCTAGCTTGAGGTAATAGTTCCTCTTAAGTTTCTCAGTCATTCATGCACGAATTCATCCTAAGAATCATGTTCCCTCAGTTTATACTTGCATTTTCAGCGTATTTACATGTTCTTGGAACTCAATTTAGTCAGAAACTCAGTCCTCAATATTTAGTAGTAGGGATTGGAGCTATCTCCCTCTATTTCAGCTAGTTTAGTCTTCATTCGAGGAGGAATGTTCCCAATGGGGAGATAATGTAACACCCCATATCCAAAACAGACCAGAAATCCGCTTTTCAGAAATCTGCAATTACAATTGACTGTTACCATCGACGGACCATAGTCTGATCTATGGTCCATATTGTGCATCCGTCGTTTGCCACTAAAACTCTCGTAAAAACTCAGCCCAAAAAATTTGACTAAGTGTCGATCCACCGAAAGATCTACGATCCGTAAGTCAGACTATGGTCCTTGGTGTATGTCCTAGGATTGATAGTGAAGTTACCCAGCCTCTAACATGAACTATAGATTACCAGCACGGACCGTCGTTCGATCTACAAGCCGTAGGTGAAAGTTAGCAGTCAATTAGGGGGGAAATGCTATTGGGTGAAATTCAAATGGTCATACTCTTAGCACAAAATGAATTAGATGTTCCATCACCTATGAAATGATAGATAATTGAATTATCTTTCCATGCCATCGAGTTTGCTAAAATCCAACCTCCGAGTAAAAGTTATGCCCATTTTAGTAAAGGCCTATCGAGCAAACCCAAACTCCAGAACGATGAATCGTCGATTGAACGACGGCCCTTCAGTCCAAGTCATTGTTTGGTGCGCCATCAAAATTTCCAGGGGTCTTTTGGTATTTTCCTACTTCTTTTAAATCCTAAGATACATCATTTAAGCCCTAAATCATCAGATTTTGGTCATTTTCTGCGTAGAAACATAACAAGAACTTATTTAAGTGAAAATCATAAATCAAAACTTAGAAAATTAGAATCAAGAAAGGAGAAAAAGGTGAAGAACCCTAGTTAAAGAACGCAGTAAGGTTCCATAAGTTTCAGCCCTGAAATCTAAATATTTATCCGTAGATTTCATCACCAGGCATGTAGGATTTCACTAAAGGGTTTCTTTCACCCATTAGATCCCTAGTTTTAAGTCATCTTATCATGATTAAACCTAGGGTTTCTAGAATTACGACAGATCATCACAAATTAGTTAAATATATGTTCCAAATCAAATTGTAAAATTAATATTCAGTTTATCGCACGAATTCCAGAATCATAGTTATGTATTTCTTTAGTTCTTTAATTACACATGCTAGGTAAGATATTTTAGTTACTTCAGATATACATGTCTCGGTTATTAATGCATCATTATCATATTAATTGATGCATTCCAAGTTTGTATGTTTAGTTTTGAGTTATCCAGTATTTACAGAAATTAAAACATAATATGTCAATCACTAAATTTTTGGGAGTAGCATAATACCGAGATGGACTAGGGTTCAACGTACCCAATGGTCCCAGTGTTTTATCGAAAAAGGAAAAATATTTTGTTTTTTTGAAGAGTTTTCGACTTTTAGAGTCTCCACTTTCTTGGTTACCGACTTGTAAGAAGCTGCTTCCACCCACTTGGTGAAATAATCAATGGCAACCAAAATGAACCTGTGTCCATTAGAAGCGGCTGGCTCTATCGGACCGATGACATCCATTCCCCAAGCTACAAATGGCCAAGGTGAACTCATAGCATTAAGTTCGTGAGGTGGCACTCTGATCAAATCACCGTGCACTTGACAGTTGTGGCATTTTTGCACAAACTTGCAACAATCATTCTCCATAGTCATCCAGAAATACCTAGCTCGAAGGACCTTTCTTGCCAAAGTGAGCCCATTCATATGTGTTCCACAAACTCCAGCATGTATCTGTTCAATCAGTTTCGCAGCTTCGACGGCATCGACACATCTGAGTAGACCTAAGTATGGAGTCCTTCTATACAGGACTTCTCCACTTAGGAAGAAATTGAGAGCCATACGACGTATCAACTTCTTCTGATTGGATGTAGCATCTTCGGGATAAGTTCCAGACTCCAAATACTTCTTTATATCAAAATACCAAGTCAAACCGCCTTGTTTAGCTTCAACGTGGGAACAATGGACTGGATGTTATTTCAACTCTATATCTAGAGGATCAATATAATCTGTATCTAGATGTTTAATCATCGAAGCGATGGTGGCAAGAGCATCGGCCAATTCATTCTGTATTTTGGGAGTATTTCTGAACTCGATCTTACGGAATCTTTTGCACAACTTCTGCACATACTGTACGTAAAGTATAATCTTCGGGTTCTTGACAGCCCATTCTCCTTGAACTTGATGAATTAAAAGATCTGAGTCTCCAATAACTAACAACTCGTAGACATTCATGTCGATGGCCATTTTCAACCGAACAATACAAGCTTTGTATTTGATACGCTCAAACTTACTTCTCAAATAAGAAGTAAAGTGGTCGTGTCAAGTAAATAACCCAACTAATGAGGTTGGGATCGTTCCCACGAGGAAAATAGTTTACAATTAACTTCAATCTATTATTACTATTGTTCAGTCAATTACTTCCTTGGAAAGCAAAAATGATAAAAGGGGGTTTTCTATTTCTAAATAAATGAAAATAACTAGCGAAAATAAAGGAGACAACTAACAGCTTCGAATGTTGGAGTTGATCAATTAATCAAAGTAACTAGGGTTTACGTGTTCCCCAAAGGTTCAAAACTTGATAATTCTAACTATAATAATTCTTTCCTAGTATCTTGCATTTAAAGTGATAAGTTATGTACTTCTAAATCCTTGGTCCGGTATCTAGAAAATTTCACTCCGCACATTGTTCCGGCTACGTGTGTTGCTATACTAACCCTTATCTTTACCTCATATTAAGCATCGTATTCGATATTTGACTAAGTTATTACCTCGTACCAATCAATACTAGGCTATTAGATGGTATACACTAAATCTATGTTGATAATTCTTTTCCTTCTATCTACCTCCTTGGTTCGGCAAGTAGCATTAAGGCGAGTTCTAACGTTGGCCATCCGTTAAGAAGACTTCTAAGCGAAAGAATAATCAATACATGCAAGACACTATTCTAGAATTGTTATTTTAGTTAGATTTTACCTCATTATTTGCCTATGGTTCTCACAACCCTAGTTATGGAGTCATACTCACAATATTCAAATATATGGTATAAGAATTCATGTACTTACTTCAATGAGAAAGAGTAAAATCCGAAAGTTTGCTTGATTAATCAACAAAAATCACCAACAATCAATTACAAGAGTCTAAAAATATTCAAGAGTCTCACAAAAGGTCTAAAAAATAATCAAGAGTCTAACAAATAGTCTAAAAATAATCTAGGGTCTAACCTCAAAAACGAGGTTTTTCGAACTATTTATAAAAAAATAAAAACCTAATTAAATAAGGACTCTATTTACTGGAAATTTGTCAAAATGCGGCTGGGTCGACAGACCTCGCGACGGATCGTTGTGGTCACGACGGGCCGTCATGGACTCCGTCGTCCCATACTTGTGAAATTTCTTCTGCTGCTCTCTTCATTACCCTCGACGGCAGATATGACGAATCGTCACAGGCACAACGGTCCGTCGAGGGTCTCCGTTCCAAAACACTTGAACTCTTGGAATTTGGGTACTGGGACTACTTCTCTGAACTTCATGACGAACTAGCAGGACGGACCGTCATGGCTACGACAGTCTGTCACGCACTCTATTACCCCACACTTGGTCAGACTTCCCCATCTTCCTTCAGCAGCTGCACTACGATGCCATCTATGGACCGTCACGGGCATGACGAACCGTCACAAGCTCCGTAGGTGGTACTTTTCTGTATTTCTCGCTCAAAAACCTCCGCATTCTTCTTTTAGACAGATTTCCTGCAAGTAAAGAGAAACTTACATAAAAATTAGCACAAAAAGGCTTTTGGACACACTAAACTTAAGGAAAACGTATTAGTAATACCGTGAAACCACGATATATCAACACCCTCAACTTAAATTCGTTGTTTGTCCTGAAGCGACACACTATGACTCAATACAAAATCTTTGTCCAATAGTATCCATGTTTTATCCTTCGCAATCATTTGGCTATCAATCCCGATCAATCTCATCATATTTATGCATGCTATCACTATTAGGCTTGAATTATGTGGAATCAGACCATGACACCGACTCACAATGCACTAACACCTATCCTCATCAATTTCTCACCGAGGTGCTAATATTTCTGGTATTAGAACTAGTGTCCTCACTTCAAAACAAAATTCTCAGTTTTCACACAGTGATTTCTGTTTGAGTATAAGGATTACTTTTTAACACTCACTTTCAGAACAAATTCACACTCATTCATACATATTGCCATAAGCTTGCCCTTATTTTCACTGCTTTAAGTTTGCTATACAACTCTTAGGATCACGATAGGACTTTCTTAGCTTGTAACATAGGTTCAGGGTCAGGTAGGGTATATTTAGGTATACTTTAGTGACTTTTTTCCCTCCTTGACATATCGGCTAAACATACCANTTTTCCATGAGTCAAAGTACACAATACCCAAAGTTGGGTCAGGCCCATAAAAAGGGTTGTTTACTGCATTAGCCACCCTCAACTTATGCTTTTGGCATAAGTTGAGGTGCACATGTCCAAGGAGGGACCAGGGCCAACACATTATTCTCAGAAAAGATCAGTTAGGGTGAAAAAGAAAGGTCTAGTTTAAGCTCAAATCATTTGGATCAAGGAAGGATAAATTTCATTTGGTTTTCTTTTATTTAGGCTAAAAATGGGCTATATTGAATAAGGGCCTATGATCCTTTCCTAATTGTCTATTACAAATTACTTTTAGCAGGACTAACCAGGCAAGTTCTAGCTCAGTACAAATAGTGGACTATTCAAATTTTCCTCACACTCACTTGACATCTCATTACTCTACTAGATTATCAGGCACCTCGTTCGAATTTTAGACTTAGGGTCATGCAGACCCCTATGTTATGCTTAGAGCCACCCATTTATCAATTACTTGCCTAGTCATGCATCATTTTCTCAGGATATCATTTTAGCCATCATGCTTCAGAATTAAACTATGTACACAAGATACAGACATGCCGGTTCAACAGAAAAAGTAATCAGTCTCTTGGGGCAAAAGAACACAGGTAAGAAAACCCCAAAAGAGGATAGTGAATTGGGCTACTCAGACTTCACCCTAGCATTCACTTACCATTTACCCCACCCCCAACAAAAAGACATACAATTGTCCCCAATGCATAAAAAAAATTGAAATACAGGAGTGGTAGGTGAAGCAAACCTGGCGCGCAAAGCGCCGAAGATCAGCAAGCTGGTGGGTCCGGTTCCCTAGAACCCACTACCTCTGTAATCTGAACACCCTCAGTGGTGTCCTCAGCATCAACAACACTATCATCAGTGCCTCCTGCTATCTCCACAGTTCTGGAGCTAGACGCCCCAGCAGCTAACTCTCCTGCTCTCATCTGACGTGCCTCCTCCTCAGCAAGCGAGGCTCTCCTCGCAGCCTCCATCTCACGGCGCTCCTTCTTACGTGCTCGAGCTTCATCCTCCTCTCGACCCCTACACCTCTTGGCATGCTCCCGAGGGGGAGGTGGTGGAATCTCTGAAGTGGCGAATAGGGCCGCCATCACTGTGTCTTCAGCAGGCTTTGCAGAAGGGGCCTCAGACCCAGGCCCCCTAGCCTCTAAGATCATGTCGATGTCTGTGCGAAGACTGTCGACCGCAGCCTGAAGGATCGACACATCCACCTAAGGGGCTGGTCGGGCTAACACCCGGGGTGAGAGCACGAGTCGGTGAACCGGCTGTGGATTCCGAACTGTCAGCCTCATCAGATGAGGCAGACTCTGCAGCGGTGGCGGGTACGGGAACCTCAGCAGATCCAGAGGCTTCCTCCGACCATGGAAGTCCTAAGGAGCCAGACGCTCCTTCTTCCTTTGTAGCTGACCCAGAAGGTGTGCCGGTCAGTGTGTGCTCCTCATCAGACTGGGAGGCAGTGACTACGCCGGACGCCACCTTTTTGGGTGTGGCTCTGGCAGCACGTGCAGCTCGGGATGGGGTGGAAGTGCCTGGGGGCACGTACTCGGGGTCACGCTCATCATCAGAGCCAATGACCAGGCGGGAAGACGGGGCGACAGACTTCGATTGCCCGCGTGCGTAGACTCGATCTTGTTTTGGTGCCATAATAGATAGTACCTGTAAAGAATCAATATTAGTACTAGAAGGAGCAAACAAGACAAGCAAAACCACACAAAATAAATAAAAGAGTTAAGATGTAATGACATTTCTATAGTAACAGTGAAACACGACGGGCCAGGTGACGGCTCGTCATGAGTATGACGGACCGTCATGGGGTCCGTCTCTTACTTAGACTTTGTTTATATGGAGAACCCTGAAGGAGAGTCTCTGACAAGTATGACGGTATGTGCAGGACGGACTGTCAAAGGTACGACGGTCCGTCGTAGGTGTCCGTCAGAGGACACTTGAAAAAAATATGGAGACCCTTAGGAGAAGGGTCTCTGACCATCATAACGGTCATGCAGGACGGACCGTCGTGGGTATGACGGTCCATCGTAGTTGTCTGTTTGAGGACACTTAGAAAAATAGAAAGAGACCCTTAGAAACAGGGTCTCTAACAACCAGAACGATTGTGCAGGACGGACCATCGTGGGTACGATGGTCCGTCGTAGTTGTCCGTTTGAGGACACTTACAAAATAGAGAGAGACCCTTAGGAACAGGGTCTCTGACAACCAGAACGGTTGTGCAGGACGTACCGTCGTAGGGATGACGGTCCGTCGCATGTGTCCGTTGGAGGACACTTAGAAAAAGTGCGAGACCCTTAGGAATAGGGTCTCTGACAACCAGAACGGTTGTGCAGGACGGACCGTCGTGGGAACAACGGTCCGTCGCATGTGGCCGTTGGTGGACACTTGGAAAAAATTGGACAGTGGGGTGTTAGGGCTGTTGGAACGGACCCAATGACGGTCCATCGTGGGTACGACGGTCTGTCATCGGGGTCTCATTCTGTAACTCAGTGACAGAACTGGGGATACCCCATTCATCCCCTATGGCCCAAATCGAAATGGTAGTGTTTTAACCTACATTTGTCTAACCCAAATACCCAGTAAACTAGCAATGCTAAAGCACCTATTTCTAGGGTTTTAACACCGCAATTTCGAGGATTTTCAACGTAGGTCAGACAGAATTTTATTAAAGAATGAACATATCCAGAAGAACTAGGGTAATACTAATTGATAAACAAAAATGCAATAAATGAGTAGAAATTAGAGACACATACATGAGAATTTGATAAAAACAAGAGAGAAAGGTACTTGGTGATCAAGTAGACCCACAACAGCAGCTCCGACTAGTAGATGATGAATTTTAGGAATTTGGAGAATTTGGGGAAAATGATCGGTTGTAAGAGGGAGAGGTTATGATCCTTGGAAGTTGAAAAGGGAGGGAAATGGGAGAAAGAGTGAAGGAATGGGGGTGAAATGAAGGGGTGGGGGTTTTAAATGTTGAATTTTTTTAAAAAAAAACCCCAGCCGGGTCGGGTCGGGTACGCTTCATTAATGACGCGACGATTCCCCGACGACGGTCCGTCTCGGTTGTGACAGTACGTCATTGGTTCCGTCGCGTGTGCCCTCATTTGAAAATAACAAAAAGACGTACCTGGCACAACGAATTCATGCGACGATCCGTCACAGGCACAACGGTCCGTCGCTGTATCCGTCAGTGACTGCTGCAGAGTAATTTTCTGCAGAATTTCCTGGTGATGTGCCTGCAAATTTAAAACCCATTAGTAGAAAATGCTACCATTACTAAAAAGGAAAAAAACCTATAAGTATTGGGTTGCCTCCCAACAAGCGCCTGATTTAACGTCACGGCACGACTGAGGACACTTGATTACTCAGCCTTCATCAAGATGGTATGCCTGTATCACTTCATTCACCGATGCAGTATGCCCAAAATAGAGTTTTATTCGTTCTCTATTCACCTTAAACCGCACTCCCTCCTTGGTTTTTAACTCAACTGCTCCATGAGGGAATACTTGGGTAATCAAGTAAGGGCCAGTCCGTTTGGACTTGAGCTTGCCCTAAAGCCAAGGCAACCTAGAACTGTCTAAAAGCACCAAATCCCCAACCATAAACTCTCGTTTTTCACTTTTTTGTTCATTCTCCTTCTTCATCTTTTCTTTGTGGGATATGGAAGATACCAATTGGAGCTCACCACTCTGCCTCATGGATCTACAAAGGTTAAAGGTCGTTTCTTCATTGTTCAATCGAAATTTCATTTGCTCCTTTTCCATATCAACTAAGGCTCTACCTGTAGCAAGGAATGGCCTCCCAAGAATAATAGGCACTTCAAAAACGACTTCACAATCAAGAATAACAAAATCTTGCGGAAATATGAACGACTCCACTTTTACTAACACATCGTGGAGTATCCCTATAGGCCTTTTCACTGTTCGATCAGCCATCAGTAGCCGCATCGTTGTGGGTTTTGGGTCACCCGAACCCAACTTCTTGTAAATCGAGAGGGGCATGAGATTTATGCTTGCCCCCAGATCACATAATGCTTTCGCAAAATGTAATGACCCGACTGTACAAGGAATAGTGAACGCACCCGGATCTTCTTTCTTTTGTACGAGAGATCTTGTAGCAATAGCACTACAATGCTGCATTCTATCATCATCCTCGAAAGTGACCGATCTTTTCTTTGTAACCAGATCTTTCATAAACTTGGCATAACCGGGTATTTGTTCTAGGGCTTCTACCAAAGGGACATTGATAGAAAGCTGCTTCAGCATTGTTATAAAACGCGGATATTTACCATCCTCAGACTTTTCACTAATCTCTGAGGGAAGGGTGGTGGTGGTATAGGCATGGGAATTACCTTCATTAGGGACTTCTGCATCTTTTCCTGTTCTATCTTCTGCTTCACCACTACCCTTCACCACCTTATCATCATCCTTTCTCACCTTTTCCTCATTAGACGGCATAGGTGGGTCAATGGTTTGCTTACCACCCCGAGTAGTGATTGCCATACAGTGTGCATCACTTTTTGGATTTTGGACAGTGTTGCTTGGAAGAGTGCCCGGTTGCCGTGTGTTCACAGTCGGAGATAATTGGGCCATTTGCAACTCAACCTGCTTAATCGATATTGCATGTGTATCGACTTTTTGCCCAATACCTGCTAAATCACTCCTTAACTCTTTAATGTGCTCATCACTAGCATCGAACCTCCTCATCATTTTGTTCAACATAGCCTCAACTAGCGCCATACTATCTCCACCAACCCTAGGAGTAACTTCACGATTTTGAGGAGGGACATAGGGACCATTTCTATCATTTCTGTTACCGTAGTTACCCCTGTTAAAGTTGTTGTCGCGGTTGTAGTTTCCATGTCGGACATAATGACCCTCACGGTTATAGTTACCATAGATCCGACCTTGGTTCCCTTGACCTTGGCGCCAATTATCCTGATTTGAGCCTTGGGCACTCGGTAGGAAAACCCCCCGTCTTCTCATTTACTACATAGGAATCCTCCGCATAATAGCATTCATCATTAGGTGGTGGTGATTTAGACAAGTAGTTAACTGCATTTATCTTTTCTGCACCCTCAGTGATATGTTTTAGTACCAACCCAAGCTCAGTTCTCATCTGACCCATTTCTTCACGAATCTCATCTGTGGCTGGGTTGTGAGTGGACTGCACTGCGAAGGTGTTTCTCCCAGTATCTGACTTCCTAGTACTCCAAGCTTTATTATTCCGGAAGATTTTCTCTAATTTTTCAGCAATCTATGCATAAGGACACTCCCCATAAGATCCACCTGCTATAGTGTCCAACACCGCTTTATTATTATCATCCTGTCCCCGATAGAAGTATTCCTTCAGTGACTCATCATCTATACGGTGATTTGGGACACGTCTCAAAAACGAGGTGAATCTATCCCAAGAACTACTAACTGACTCTCCTGGCAGTGCCACAAAGTTGTTCACTCTGTCTTTGTGGTTTAGTTTCCTGGAGACCGGGTAGTAGCGTTCTAAGAAAACGTCCCTTAGTTGGTTCCAAGTGAAAATTGAGTTGTAAGGGAGCTCAGTGAACCATATAGCAGCCTCTCCCGTCACTGAGAGAGGAAACACTCTAAGCCCTATTACATCCAAGTCCAAGTCAGGCCTCCCTACACAGCTTTTACACACTGCCCTTACCTTAGCTATATGGGCATGTGGATCCTCAGAAGGTAGCCCTGAAAACAAACCTCTGGCAGTGAGCATTTGCATCAGACTACTAGTTACCACAAAAGTGTGGCCAGTGGGTAGAGGAGGCAAAACCAGTGGCCCATCCGAATCTGCTATGTTATCATAGCCTCTGTAGTATGCTTGGGGCCGTGGAACGGGATTTTGTCCCCTCTGTTGGTGTTCACCCGGAGCATCGGGTAACATCTGACCATGAACATCAACCGGAGCTGGGATGTTCTGGTTTGGATCATCATCATTAATTCCCAAGTTTCGATTCATGTTGCATAGTGTACGCTCTAATTGGTGATCGTAGGGAAACAAGGTTTCTCTTCCTCTCCATGTATTGGCATACAAGGAGGGTGGTTCTACACGAATCAAAAACAATAAAACAAAGTAAAATCAAGAAAATATCAACTAAACTATAGTAATAAGTTTACGTAAATCTAAAAGCTACATTCCCCGGCAGCGGCACCAAAATTTAATACACTCAAACTTACTTCTCAAATAAGAAGTAAAGCGGTCGTGTCAAGTAAATAACCCAACTAATGAGGTTGGGATCGTTCCCATGAGGAAAATAGTTTAGACTTAACTTCAATCTATTATTACTATTGTTTGGTCAATTATTTCCTTGGAAATCAAAAATGATAAAAGGGGGGTTTTCTATTTCTAAATAAATGAAAATAACTAGCGAAATTAAAGGAGACAACTAACATCTTCGAATGTTGGAGTTTAATCAAAGTAACTAGGGTTTACGTGTTCCCCACAGGTTCATAACTTGATAATTCTAACTATAACAATTCTTTCCTAGTATCTTGCATGCAAAGTGATAAGTTATGTATTTCTAAATCCTTGGTCCGGCATCTAGAAAATTTCACTCCGCACCTTGGTCCGGCTACGTGTGTTGCTATACTAACCCTTATATTTACCTCATATTAAGCATCGTATTCGATATTTGACAAAGTTATTACCTCGTACCAATCAATAATAGCCTATTAGATAGTTACACTAAATCTATGTTGATAATTCTTTTCCTATTATCTACCTCCTTGGTCCGGCAAGTAGCATTAAGGCGAGTTCTAACGTTGGCCATCCGTTAAAAAGACTTCTAAGCGAAAGAATTATTAATACATGCAAGACACTATTCTAGAATTGTTATTTTAGTTAGGTTTTACCTCATTATTTGCCTATGGTTCCCACAACCCTAGTTATGGAGTTTAGTTACCCATAGTCATAATCACAATATTCAAATATATGGTATAAGAATTCATGTACTTACTTCAATGAGAAAGAGTAAAATCCGAAAGTTCGCTTGATTAATCAACAAAAATCACCAACAATCAATTACAAGAGTCTCAAAATATTCAAGAGTCTCACAAAAGGTCTAAAAAATAATCAAGAGTCTAACAAATAGTCTAAAAATAATCCAGGTTCTAACCTCAAAAACGAAGTTTTTCGAACTATTTATAAAAAAATAAAAACCTAATTAAATAAGGACTCTATTTTACTGGAAATCTGTCAAAACGCGGCTGGGTCGACGGACCTTGCGACGGATCGTCGTGGTCACGACGGGCCGTCATGGACTCCGTCGTCCCATACTTGTGCGATTTCTTCTGTTGCTCTCTTCATTACCCTCGATGGCAGATATGACGGATCGTCACAGGCACAACGGTCCGTCGAGGGTCTCCGTTCCAAAACACTTGAACTCTTGGAATTTGGGTACTGGACTACTTCTCTGAATTTCATGACGAACCAGCAGGACGGACCGTCATGGCTATGACGGTCCGTCACGCACTCCATAACCCCACACTTGGTCAGACTTCCCCATCTTCCTTCAGCAGCTGCACTACGATCCCACCTAAGGACCGTCACGGGCACGACGAACCGCCACAAGCTCGGTAAGTGGTACTTTTCTGTATTTCTCGCTCAAAAACCTCCGCATTCTTCTTTTAGACAGATTTTCTGCAAATAAAGAGAAACTTACATAAAAATTAGCACAAAAAGGCTTTTGGACACATTAAACTTAAGGAAAAAGTATTAATAATACCGTGAAACCACGGTATATCAGTATTCGGCCATGTTGTTCGTGCAATTAAATCGAAGCTTAGCCGCCATGGAATAGTGCTTACCAGATTCTGACACTAAGATTGCTCCAATACCTTTACCTTGATAATTTTCCGCTCCATCAAAGAATAATCTCCAACCTGGATACGCTTCAGAAATGTCTTCACCCAGAAATGACACTTCTTCATCATGAAAATAAGTCTTATGTGGTTCGTACTCTTCATCAACGGGATTTTCTGCAAGATGATCAGCCAAAGCTTGTGCCTTTATCGCTTTCTGAGTCACAAATATAATGTCAAACTCACTCAACAACATTTGTCATTTAGCTAACTTTTTGGTCGGCATCGCCTCCTGGAAAATATACTTCAATGGATCCATTCTGAAATGAGGTATGTAGTATAGGAAGACAAATAATGTCTCAGCTTCTGGGCTAGCCACGTCAAAGCACAACATGTTCTTTCTAACAAAGTGTAACGAGACTCGTATGGAGTAAACTTCTTGCTTATATAATAGATAGCTTTCCTTCTTTCCTGTCTCGTCATGTTGACCAACTACGCATCCGAATTCACTATCTGAGACAAACAAATACAGCAACAAAGGACTCCCTTCTCGCGGAGGAACCAACACTGGCAGATTGGACAGATAGTTCTTGATAGCATCAAAAGCAGTCTGACACTCTTCAGTCCACTTTGTTGGGGCGTCTTTCTTCAGCAGCTTGAAAATAGGCTCACACACCACGGTTGATTGAGATATAAATCGACTGATCAAATTTAACCTCCCTAAGAAACTCATCATCTCTTTTCTCGTCTTTGGCGAAGGTAACTCTTGAATTGCTTTAATCTTACAGGGGTCGAGCTCAATACCCCTTATGCTGACTATAAATCCCAAAAACTTCCTGGCTGGAACTCCAAAAGCGCATTTGGTGGGATTTAACTTCAAGTTGTAACGACGCAGACGATCGAAGAATTTCCTTAGATGTGTCAAATGATCCGAACTCTCACGGGATTTGATTATGACGTCATCCACGTACACATCAATCTCTCTATGAATTATGTCGTGAAAATTGATCATCATAGTTCTCATGTAGGTAGCACCCGCATTCTTGAGGCCGAACGGCATTACCCTACAGTTATACAACCCAAGGTGCAATGAAAGCCGTCTTTTCCGCGTGTTCTTCATCCATCAGAATTTGGTGATAGCCTGCGTAACAGCCCACAAACGACTGCATCTCATGCTTGGCACAGTTGTCAATCAAAATATGAATATTCGGCAACGGAAAATTATCCTTCAGGCTAGTTTTGTGTTGACTAATAGAGATCTCAACAAAGCTAGCCCGAAGGATAATTTTCCGTTGCCGAATATTCATATTTTGATTCTCGAACTGCCAAATTCATTGTTTCCATTTCCTCTAGATTTGGTTTATGCTGATTCTCGAACTGCCGAAATTCCTCGGCGACATAATCTAGTTCCTCACTTTCTTCTTCATAATCGTCAACCTCGTCGTCACCAACCTCATTTTGTTCATTTAGCTCGTGACATGACATGACATTGGCAGGTCTGTAACTTATATTACTGAAATCATAAACTGACAAAATTAGGAAAGTAAGGTATAACAAATAACTAAATAGACAAAGTTAAAAACAAAGAGGCTTTCATTTTAAAACAATGCAAACTTTGGCCATGGCACGGGGCCATGTTGCCTTTTTTGAACATCACAATGAAAATTCAAAAATTTGAACAGTTAAGAAAATGCAAAATGGTGGGTCTTGGGCCTCTTTCGGACTACCACAGATTTTAATATGCATGAAATGACGCCATTCTACCGAAGAGTTCGGGGTATCAGGATCGGCGAGGAGGTCCATTTCCACAGCACCTCCCCTGGCTCAGCATCGTGGATACCAGCTAGCTCGACCTCTTCCTCGACAACAGCATCGATCTCCTCGAAAAGGTCACAAATTCCTTCCCCAAGGTCTTCACGTTTGGCATACTCCCGGATTGGAAAGGATTGATACAGATGTGGGATCGAATTAGTCAAGGATTGATCATTTTTCTTCTTCATCTTCATGTCATCATTTGTGGGGATGTACCCCAAACCATATTTGAATCCCTTAACGAAGACCGGAACATGTTCGATAATTCCTTGGGAATCTCTTCCCAATCCGAACCCTGGCTCAAAACCATTCTGCAGCATCACAGTGGCTATCATCTTGTATACGGCGGGCATTGGAGTCTGTGGGGCCAAGTCTTCGCCAGTGGCATTCACCAGCTCCACGGAGTAAAAGTCTGTACCTCTTGATATCTCATCAATGATCGGCCCTTACTTGCCAAAGTGACACCCCTCGCCATGAATAATCAGCTCTTCGTTCTGCCACACGAGCTTCATCATCTGATGGAGAGTAAAGGGGACGGCTCCAGCCATATGGATGAATGGCCTTCCCAGGAGTAGGTTGTAACAGGTATCGATTATCAATACTTGAAATTGCGTGCTGAACTCTGCGGGGCCCAATTGAATTGTCAAATTCACTGCTCCCAACGTGTCTCTTTGAACAACATCAAAGGCTCTTACATTGACCTGGTTGTGCTCTAGTTTCCCAAGGTCGAACCTTAGGTGCCTCAACGTCGACAACGGGCAGATATTCAGACCAGATCCGTCATCTACTAATACGCGGTTGACAACCTTTACACGGCATATGACGGTGATGTATCGTGCCTTGTTATGTGACCTCCCTTCAACAGGCAGCTCATCGTCACAAAAGCTGATTCGGTGCCCTCGAATAACCTGATGAATCATGGCGGCCACGTTATCGCTGCTTGTGCCCACGGGTACGTATGTATCATCGAGTGCTTTCACTAAGGTCTGTCTGTGGGATTGATAGCTCATCAGGAGGGCCCATACGCATATCTGAGCTACAGTCTTCTCTAAATGCTTGACGATGGAATAATCCTTTGGTTGCATCCTTCTCCAGAATTACTCCGCTTCTCTTTCGCTTATCGGCCTTTTGGCCTGATCCTTCTTCTGTCCTTCGAGAGCAAGCTCGTCAGGAGTGTAACACCTTCCAGACCTGGTCATGCCTTGAGCAGCAGTAGTTTCAATAACAAACTAAGGCTTGACGAGAGTTTCTAACGGCACCAAGGCAAAAGCCTTTGAAGGTGCCAAAATAACAAACTCTATCTTCTCTTTGACACTTAAAGAAGCGACAGCCCTTTCAAAATCATCGTGAACAATGGAAGTAATCATCTTCGTTCCACACCATTCTTCATCTGTCTTGAACATATTGACACTGCCGCCTCCATGATTTGGCAACGGGTTTGTGTTGACATTTGGTGCCGCAGGTTGGAGAGAGACTACCTCCTGATCAATCAGATTCTGAATTTTGTGCTTGAGGTTGATACAATCTTCAGTATCGTGCCCAACGATGTTGGAATGATAAGCACATCTCTGATCGGGTTTGTAGAATTTTGAATTGAATCCACGGGTTTGGGCTCCACATGGTGGATGTATCCAGCCGCAGCCAGTCTCTCATACAGTTTCGTCCGACTTTCAGCGAGTGCAGTAAAGTTCCTTGAAGGCCTCTTCTCAAATCTGGGTCGGGGAGGGTCATAACTGCCTTGTTAAGGAGGAGGCACCTGTTGATAATTTTTAGTATTTGGACGGGGAGCTTGGCTTCTGGGATATGGATTTGTTTGGTAGTTTGGCGATGGAGCTTGGTAATTTGGAGGGGTATTTTTGTATAGTGGATCTTGGACTTGATAAACATGAGGGGGTGCTCGATAGCTCGACTGTACGTTAGCGCATTTGGGAGCAACACCCTAATAGGGAGATGGAATTTGGTAAGGTTGAGGGTAATTTGGGTACATGGGAGAAAGATTTTGGAGATTTGGGGGTGGACTTTGGTACAGTGGAGCTTGAGTGTTTGGATAAATGGGGGTAGCATTCTGGTTATTGGGATGACTGGATTGCGTGTAACACGCTTGGTATGACTTTGGGGAAGGCCTGGAACGACCTTGGGAATATGACGAGCTTCTGGGGGTTTTCCTTCCCCATATGAAACAACAGCAACTTCTTCTCTTTTCTTTTTCAGCAATCCTGAAGATCCAGGTGATGTGGCTACACGGTCTATCTTCCCTGATTTTAAACCGTCTTTTATAGTCTCACCAATGTTGACTATCTCGGCAAACTTTGCTCCAACGAGCAACATGATTCTATCATAATATTTCGGCTCTTGCACGCGCACGAACACTTCAATAATTTCTTTCTCACTCATGGGTGGCCTTACCCTTGCCGCTTCTTTTCTCCATCTATAGGCAAACTCCCTATAGTTTTCAGTTAACTTTTGCTTCATCTTCTCCAGAGAGTACCGATCGGGAAGTATCTCTACGTTGTAAGCAAATCGATCGATGAAGTCTTTGGCCAATGCATTCCAGCTAGGCCATTGTCTGGTTTTGTGTGAGGTAAACCATTCGAGGGCTTCTCCACACAGGATCCGACCGAAGAGCCGCATCAATAAAGCTTCGTCCCTTCCGACTCCCACAAGTTGGTCGCAATAGGCTCTCAAATGAGCCAAAGGGTTGCCCACTCCTCCGAAGGTGTCAAACTTCGTAATCTTAAACCCTTTTGAAAGTTCCAAATTTGGGTGGATACACAAGTCCTCGTAACTAAGTCCAGCGATGTCGGGAATGCATTGTAGGTCCTTCATGGCCTTCTTGATTTCCTCTTTTATAGCGACCCTTATATCTTCCTTTGCCCTCCATTCCTTTTCTTGCTCCTCATAATGGTCTAACTTAGAACCGTGCACATCGTGCTCGGCAAGGACGGGAACTTGAAAAGTGGCTCTCTTTGGGAGGGGTGGAGCTACAGAGGGACTTTGGGCATTTTGGCGGGTTTGGTAATTATGTGGGTAGGCCTGAGGATTGGTGTTCTGATTTAAATGGTGATGAGGTGTTTGGGGATTGAAAGCATTTTGGTTTTGGTTTTGATTTTGTGGCGGTGGAGTGGTTTGATGGTGAGTATTTTGAGGATGGGGTGGCATTTGAGGATGGTTGTTTTGAAGAGGAGATGGAGTTTAGTAGGATGCAGAAGCATATTGGGGATTTTGGGTAGTCACATCTATAACCGATGGATTCTGAATAGGTGTAGACGGCTGGTTCTGAGTTGGATCAGTATTTGAGGAAGAGAAGTAGATTGGAGGCCTCCCATCAGCAGCATTAGCAACAAATCCTGGTGGAGGCAGATCCTGTCTCCGTTGCATTTCCACCCTCATCTTTGCAATTTTCTGCATCAGCTGCATAATCAATTCATTCTGTTCTGCTACTGTGGGTTGAGCCACCACGACATCAATAAGACTCAGTTCTTCATTATTATTACCCATAACTACCTTTTCTCTGTTTGAGCTTTGTCTAGGGAAGGAATCTTCGGGATCTTTTGATCTGGTGAAATGAGGATGATCTGCTATCTTTTGATCGACATAGATCAGTTTCTAAGTACCTGAGAAGGAAAACAACTCAAAGGAAGATTTGTCAACGCAGATTCAGAGTACAAAATGCATAATATCACACAGAGAGTAGACAAACACACAAGTTGTTTTGTTTGAGGATATCTTCAACCCACGAGTGAGGATGGAAACACATTTTTTATTTTTGACGCTTGTCTCAGGAAGGCTAAATCATGTTGAGCTACGGTCTTCTTGCAGCTGCTTTTTGACGTCTGTTGATCTTATCTTCGTATCTTCTCGTAACATGAAGGGGAGAATGAGAATTTTTAAAAGATAGGGGCCGGGCCCAAAGAGGTTGCATACGTATCTCACAAGGAGAATTCAGGCCCAACGTAGTTCGAGTACAAGATAAAATATTTTCATTCATTCGTTCATTATGATTACAAGGAAATTGAAAGGCAACAATAGAGCTTTTAAAAGATGAAATGATGACGACACTTTAGTCATTTCCCTTCTTGTTGCAGCATTAGCCTCCTCCTTTAAGACGACCTAAGAATGGAGGCTTGTAGACGATTTCCTCGTCGTCGTCTTCCTCAGTCACTACAGGGTGAGCGTTGTCGGGACCACTATTGGCTCCTTACTCATGGACGGGGTATTTTTTGCCCATTTTCCAAAGTTTATCAATCACAATGCTATGGAAGGCTTTGTTATTCTTCCTCAATGCAGCCATCCTTTCTCTCATGGAGGCGAACTCTTCCATTTCCACTGTCAGCACCTTATCAAGTGACATGCTTTTAGATAACAGAGCGGCTGTCTTCGATTCTATCCTCGCCTCTCTCGCTTCTCTTTCTTGCACTTTCAACTGAAGCATGTCCAACTTTTCTCGCAAGTCCTCTGTCTCCATCTCAACATCTTTCTTTCTCTTCATATGTGATGCCAGATCCTCATCCACAGTCACGGTTGCGGCTTTGTAGATTGCGGTGGCCATGTCGACTATAAGCCCTTCCTCCTTGGCTTCTTGAATTTCCCGAGTGATCTGTTCAATCTTTCTCTGTAGTTCTTCTTCAGTGAGTTCCATCTGGATGTTCTTACTTTTTTCCATAGCAGTGATTTTTCCTTTCCTGAGACGGTAGAATGAATGTTTTAGGATTTGTGGTATAGGAAGAGGCCTTTTGAGTGAGAAACTTAAGACTTGGAAATTTTGGTCAGACATTTTGTAATAGTGGCTTCTGTATATTCTCTAGAAATTTGTGGATAGGAGTGAGTTTACGATATCCTCATTCATAGCAACATAGAACCTAAGCAGTTAAACACACGTATATCGCATCCTAAAACATACAGGGGGACCCTTTTGTGCCAAGGGTAGGCCTAGCGCATTTGAATGATGTACGTGTGAATTTAAACCAAATAAACAATTCCCCCCCCCCCCAGAATAAATTTTACTAGTGGATAATAATGTTCACAAAGGGGAAATAGAGGATAAAATATTAAAGACAAACCCACGGAAGGGCCATTTGAAAGTGCAACAAAGGCAGGCCCACGCATGGGGCTAAAGATAACGTAAATACACATAAAAAACCCACGCAGGGGTGAAGTTCACTATGCCGCTCCAGATGATCCTACTCCATCGCCGTCTCCCTGAGTCTTGTATTGCTGAAACGTATATCTCAACATCAGCAAGAATCCTTTGCCCAGGCGTCCTTTGTCTTCCAAGCTCTCGTATCGCATCATCTCGATTTTCTCCTTGATCCAGGTATTGAAATCATCATAACCACGTCTCAGTCTTTCCGCCTCTTGAGTCACCCTTTCAAGAGTATCTTGGTTATCGACAAACTTAGTGTACACCTCTTTGGCCTCTTCCTTTACCTCTTGTAGCTCGGCTACTACTTTGGCTTCTCTGTCCGTCACGCTGCGAAAGCTACGCGGGGTTCGAAAGGAGACATTTTGTATGTCCTTCTTCAGCCATTCTTTGTAACCCTTGTCATACCCAACATTGAATCCATCAGGGGCGATGGTGTCTTTATCCATACGCTTGGCGCTTTTCCATTCTCTGAACATTTCAGACGTGTCGTGCACTCTATCATCTCCAATATAGTATACATAAGCGTCATAGTACGCTTCTTTGGGTACAATTTGTCTCCTCTCGAACTGTCGCAAGACTCGACTGGGAGAGGAAGCACAATCTGTATGCGACTCTCCACGACGACTTCTTTGGAGATGAAACGGTCAAGCATCCATTGGAGATCCTCTTCTCTTAATTCGGAGAAAATTTGAGCCCATCTCCCCCTTGTTCTCCGATTATTCATATTTGCCCAGTACAACGGGTCATTCAAGTCCTTAAGGATATTCTTGTTGTCAAGAGTATGCAGCTCCCGAGTCCCAGCACCCTTTGCTAAATAGCTGAGGCTCCACCACTGGAGGAGCAAGTTGCATTCTTGAAAGTATCGATGTCCCTCTTTACGTTTTCCCAAGGCTCGATACATGTCGGACAGGATGACCAGAGCTATAGGGTAGTATTTTATTGTCCCTTGGTTCTCATACCCTTTGAACAAGGTGTGCACGAGTGTTATAACTCAGGTATTGATACTCAAACTTGAACCATGAGGGAAGACCATTGTTCCCAATAACGCCACAGCAAATGTTAGAGGACGAATCTCGTTCCATTCTCTGTACGAGATCTTGAACTCTCAGTTGTAAGTGGCGTAGAAGCTTGAATGTCCAAATCGGATATAAAGGTCTATGAATGCTATGTGGGATTCTTGGCACTAGTAGGCAAAGTCCTTTCCCAACCCGAACTAGTCCGCAATATCCTCTACGGAAGGCTTATTGGGGATGAAGATGTCTTTTTGTTTTCATGCTCTCCTTTCTATCCCAGTGCCTACTGTGTTTATACAGTCTCTTATCTCCTCTAAAGACGGGGTAATTTCGGCGGTTCCAAATCGAAACACCATTCTTTGGTTGTCCCAATACCCCGTAAGGACCTCAGGTAGTTCTGGCCAATCGTTCATGTTGATCAGTTCTGTTAATGCACCAACGTATTTGTTAAGGGTTCTCTAGTGATCCCCGTCAAGATTGTCATACCATATTGTGAGTTGAGGTGGCGCCGCTATGACCATATCAAACTTTGGAAAACGATCCATATCTACAAAACAGAAACTTAGTTAAGTTTTCCCCACCCCAAATTGATTTTCACACGTACATCATTCAAATGTCAAATAATATGATGTGTCGTGAGGTCGAAAACCTTAGACACGATTTTGGTGGTTTTCTACTAAATGGACTTAATACACCTTGGGTATTAAGTCGTCTAATGCTTAATTTTTGGTTTTGGTTTCGCTCTATCTTAGGTCTACTATAATAGTTTTTAAGTTTACGATTACCCGTGTCGGACAAACATCGAGGTGAAGCTACCAAACAATGTCGAATGACCGCATTCCAACTATTTGTTTGATACTTCCAAATAAATTCTTTTGTATTTTTGAAGAAAGCCATGGAAATGCAACAAATTTAAAACTAAGGTAAACTAGACAAGTAAATAATTTATCACAATTAGCCAAATAACGTTAGTTTTAAGGTTAGAATCCTCCTCCTCCTCAACGGGAGTCGCCATTTTTGTTTTATCGAAAAAGGAAAAACATTTTGTTTTTTTGAAGAGTTTTAAACTTTTAGAATCACCACTTAATTTTTAAAGAAAAATCAAGTAAACTACTGTTTTTAAAAGACTTAAACAGACAAAATCTTTTGAAAACATGAAAGGGGGTTCGAAAATTCCTATTAACATCTTAGGAAGGTTTTGAGAGCATCTAAGACGTTCCGCTTAATTACAGCTATCCGACAACTAACTTCATATTTTGCTAAGACTTACAATTCGATGAAAATACTCTTTAGAGTTGTTTGAAAAAATGAAAGCCAAAAATCATTTCAGATTGCGTTTGAGCGAAAATTATTTATCAATTTTAATTCGTAAAATCTTTTAGGCATTTTACTCGATTTGATCGAGTCGTTAAAACTAAAAGTGACGTTTTTGTGGGAAATTGGATTTTTCTAACTTTTAAACTAACGGCAAATAAAATAAACAAGTAATTAAAAGCAAGTAAAGAGAGAGAGGGAAAGAGATTTGGGTCCAAACTGGGTTATCTGTCTGCGTGGACCGGTATTTGGACCCACCTGTTTTGAGCCTTTAACCCATTTGACTTTCTGGACCTCTGACTCACTTCATTTTTAAGTCTTAGGCCCAATGTACCTGTCCTAATACTCTAGCAAAGATAATAAGCTATACAACAAGGGCTTAGGCCAAAAGATAACAAAATACAATATGTAAATTAAATTTGGACTCTCGGCCCGAAAAATTCTTCTCTTTGGCTTGTTGTGAATTCTTCTGACTTAGGAACTTGTATATCTTGTTGATGTAGTGGCTCGACTCAAAATACAATAGAAGACATTTGGGCCTTTATGGCCCTCTTGATATACACGAGGATGGGTTTGTGGTGAACCACCCCAAGGAATTTTCATGCCAAACATAAATAATAATAAAAAAAATTAGCGAGGGATGAGGAAAACTAATATATTTTATAAAAGAAGACTGGCTAATATTATGATGACCAGTAACTTAGTGTGACAATTCATAACAAATTATCGATAACTAATCTAGCAACTTAGATGACTTGGTCAATCACTCGCTGCTGGCGATCATGAGAAAAATGGGATAAAAAGGTTTTGATCCATAGTCACCAACTCTGTTAATTTCTTTTACAGAGATAAAAAAATGCACCACACATTCATTCAAATGAAGAATTAGGACTAGTGAATAAGCTCAACACTATAAGCACACATGACATGCAAATTTTCAAGCATATCACCAATTTGCGATATAATTGAACAATCTGTTGATCACATACACATGACCAAAGCTATAGGTAATTAATATTAAAAAAAACATCATGTTTCACAATGAAAGATTAACAACCAAAGGAGATCATGCTCGGAATAATTTTAACGACTAAGTTCTGGAAAATTTCAGATTTGTAAAATAAAGAAAAAAAACTCGGAACTATGTCGCCATAACTTGCAAAGCCTAAGCATTTTTGTTTTTTTTATTATTATTTAAAGTTTAAGCAGCATGAAGGCATAAGCATGATTTAGACAAGCCGCTTTAAACAAAACGACGGTAGAAACACTCAAGCGACTAAAAAAAATAAACCAAAAACTGGACCACACCATACATGTTTGAGCATATCCGCAAATCTTCAAACTTAACCCAGCAAGAAAATCAACTTCAGGCAATAATTCTCATAAAGGCAACACATCAGATGCTAAAAAAAACTGTTAAGTGACTTAAGACACCTCAAATATTAAAGCGAGAGAAAAAAAATGGGGAAGAGCAGATGATGAAGAAGCAACACATACTTAAGACAAATAAAACGATGTGAACACTAAAAAAAATTCACCACAAATACTTGGCGCAATAGAGATTTTAGACTAAATAAAAAATCCAATATGCACACAGCCCACACACATATTAGGGTCACATTTTCAGCTAACTAAATAGGAGGATTAAACATGGCAATCTCGGAACTTCTTAAAGAACAACACCCAGCACTAGACACACAACACTTGAATCCCATAAATAAAATCAACCAGCTCGTCACACTCTTCATAGATGTTTGGAGATGCATAATTCATACAAGGAACACACATCATACATTAATAGACTAAGTTTAACCCACTAGAAGCCGAGAAACCTTCAACATACGATAGCAAAGAAACCAGCAGAGAACAGAACTACTATGAAAAAAACAGTAAAATAATCAAATAAATAAGACAAGCAGAATCGAAGGAGTTCACCTTCTTAAGGGCAGCAACTAGGACGGAAACGAGCAAAGAGCCTATCCTTGACCGCAAGATTCGAAATACGGACAGCAAATGAAAATCCTTTAAAATTATGCCTGGAATTTTTTCTATCAGTCAAGTTTGTTTTTTTTCGCCCCTTTTTTTTAACAAAAAAAAACCTTCGTTGATGAAAAAGGGAAAAAACTTATATAGAGGAAGATTTAGGGTTAGGAAGAAAGGAAAAGGGGGGAAAAGGAGAAGGGCAGAATCGCAAATCCAAATCCCATTTTGAAATTTGAAAAACCCCTAGGAACAATGAGCAAGTTGTAACCGTACGAGTTCTTGAACCAAATCCTCCAAAATACGGACGGACAGATCAAAAGGAATGGCTGGGATGAACCCCATTGTCCTTAGAGCTTGACGTGTCTTAATCCTGCGATATCTAGGACGATGCAGCAGCAGGAATCACGGAAAGCTGCACAAAATCGTACCCGCCTGGAAGGAGACGTGCTCTTCGTCCTTGAAGTCGTTGAAGCGTTGCTCACGCGCTGAAACGCGAGATGATCTGCTGCTATGCACTATAACGCCGTGACTTGCCTTCCGTTGAAATGTTGAGGCAGCTCTGCTTTTTTTTTTTTTTCGCTTTGAACCGACTTTGGGAGAAATGGGGAAGGGACGGGTCGATTACTTGACGGAAGGTGGGCTGAAAATAATTTGTTGCTGGGATTTGGAGAGCTTTGGGTTGGGCTGGCTAAATTAAGCAAAGAAGCTGAGAAATGGGCTGGATTGAAATTGAATAGTGGGCTGTGACAAATCAAAAAAGGCCCAATTTTGGTGATAAAGAAAGTGGGCTTGAAAGGGAAATCAATTCATCTTAATGAGTTAATTCGCTAATTTAGCTAAAGTTCGAACAAGATGAATTAATTAAAAGAAAACGACAAGCTTCTTAAGATTAACAAAAGTAAAATAATTAACTTGATTACAAAATAGTTGGCTAAACAAAAACATCGTTATAGCTAAATAGCTAACCCGATATTTATATAAGATAAAGTATATATTATCACTCTTATTATTTTTTGATTTTGAAAATAAAATGTAAAATGATATGCGAATAGTCGCGTAAGACATATACGCTAGCTAAAACAAAATAAAAGCGTCAAACCCTTATTTTAAATAACTCATAACCTAAAATTATTTATTACCATTACTTTATTTTATTTATATACTTATTTATAAAATTAATTATTTTAACAAATGTTTAAACTCGAGAAGCTTGCTAGTTAATTATCATTGAGGAGGGTCAAAATTTGGGTGTCAACACCCAGAACTACTAACCAAGTAGGTTGTAAGTCCCCTCTGTGGGCATGAGTTTAGTGATCACGCCAGCATGCCTTTATACCTTTGGCAGGGTATATTGGGTCCTTTCGATGGGGAGTATACATTGGACTCCATATTTAACTCATGTGTTTTATTATCGGTTATTAGTAGCTCCCACAGTTCAGTCAGACTCTATTGCATTGACCATATTTATAGTTCATTCACTATTCAGTCTCAGCATGATATAAATTTGGTCAATTCATCCAGTTAGCTCAGAATTCACTACATCCTGTTCATAATACTATACTTGCTTTTGTGCTTGTTCAGTTATGTTTTATTTCAGCTTTACTCTATCCTACATGCTCAGTACCTTTCAAGTATTGACGCATACGTGCGCTACATCTTCTCTGATGTAGGTTCAGGTTCTTAGCATCCATATCATGCTTAGATCGATATATTCCCGATCTCCAGTTCAGCATAATCAGTGGTGAGTCCTCATTCTTCGAGTACAAGAGTCATGAGTTCATTTCAGTCTTTTGGTCATTTAGTTTCAGTTTTGCTAGACTTAGCTAGGGCTTTTCCCAATACTTCTAGTCAGTTAAAGGCTTATTTCAGACATAGTTAGTATATTCTTTGTATTAAACTCATCAATATTTCAAATATCTCAATTATAGAATATGGGTATTTCTCACCTTTTCATTTTAATTATGGTTTAGCTTCCGCATTCAGTTTGTTGTCTTTAGTATGCTCATGATCATGCCAGCAGGGTTAGCTTGGGATCACTTGTGGTTCTAGGTCCCGTGTCCGTGTCTCGAAGGTAGCTGGGGGCGTGACACAACAACTTAAACATCATGATGAAAGCAATAACCAAGACTTAAATGTAAGTACATTGTGCTCAAGTATTAGCCTTAATGAATGTTTGTATATGCGTGTGAAAAACATAAATAGTACAACTTAGTCTCATGAAACTAAGACTTGTTCTTGATCCCTATATAATCTCAAAACAAACTACTTCTAGTCTATATGAGTAGGCTCCTCTTACTTAAAAATTAGAGTGTCTCTTGGATCTCGGTTCCAGTCTGTTGTTCCATCTAAACTTATTTTTCTTATGTTCATTAGATTGAAGCTATGTCAAGAACCAATACAATGGGTAATGATTATTTTTCCAGATATCAGATGAAGTTGAAACCTTGACCCTCTACTCCTTCCTTTTTCTTCATGGAGAATTATCAAACCTTATTTTGATCATCACTTACACATCTTTCCATTTTCCTTGGATATTTATTTTCCAACTTTTATCTAGAGTGATCCTTCTCTTTCCTCTTTTTTATAACGCAAAATATTCGCACAACTCTCACATGCTACTAATTTCACCAGGGCCTGTTTGTTTCCTTCTGCTTCAACATATGAAAAATGGAAAAATTACATAAGTGAATGTCTTTTATTTAATAATTACCACTTTTAAGTATATTTAAATTTATTACCATTTTTGTCAACATTTAGCAATACTTACTTAAAATAATTTTAAAACAAATTTAATACACAATTAATACATTTGTAATACAACACTAATTCATAATGTAATCTTTTGTTTAAAATATTTCATAAAACTTACATATGTCATACAGATGAATTATAACTATTTTTAACTTACATTTAATGTTTTTTCTCACAAATTATAATTTTTATGTAGTACAGATGAATTATAGCAGTATTTTTTAACACACGTTTTGTAGTGATGTATAACTAAAAAATTTCATAACATTTCATACATAAAACTAGATATGTGTTAATACTTAATTAGAAGACAAAAGAAATGATCTAAATTCTTATAGTAAACTAATCCACTTCTAAAAATACTAAAAAATTCTTTATTCTTTATTTTTTATCATAAGGCCTAACATTTTTGCAAGTCTTCATGTTGTGATCTTGTTGTCCAGAGTTTATGTTGAGTTGGATTTCTTTTAAAACATGATTACTTATTTTAAATATAAATTTTAATTCGTAAACTACATAAAACTTGTATCAATAATTAATTAAACAAGTAATCTAATCGTAACAAATAAAGTGACATAATAAACTGTCAAATGAATTAACTTGAATTAAACATATATTACACTCATATTAAAGTTGGATTAGAAGTGAATTAAACATGAATGCAAAATGTAGCAAAGGAAAGAGCACTATGTGATTTGTAAGCTGAATAAAACTTGTATCAATAATGAATTAAACAAGTAATTCAATCATAACAAATCAACCAATAAACTGCAAAATGAATTAACTTGTATTAAAAGTGCATTACACAAATATTAAAGTTGAATTAAAAGAGGGAATTAAGCATGGATAAAAAAAATGTAACTAATAAAACACCTGACAATGATCTATAGAGTGAATTAAACTTATATAGATAATGAATTAACTGAGTAATCTAATAATAACATATAATAAACAACAAAGTGAATGAAATTTGCGTTAAAAGTGTATTTCACAATATTAAAGTTGACTTAGAAGAGAAAATTAACAATGAAAAACGTAACTAACGAAAGACAAGACAATAACTATAGACTGAATTAAACTTGTATTATTCATGAATAAATTATGTATTATAAGTTTCTGAAAAGTTACTTTGGTTTATATCTCTAAGAACAAGAGTGATGTTTGCAATATATATTGTTACTATGTTATAAATGTATTACAAGCTTTTACTTAAATTATTTTGGTTTATATCACTATGAAAAAAGGAGTGAAATTTATATCATAAATGTATTGTTCATGATTTTAATATAATTATGAAACATATCTAATACAACATCAATACAATTGAGATATAGTTCCATAAACTTCACTTTTTTAGAATTTTAACCTAATATTTCTCCTAAAATCAATTATAAATTCAACCAAACCCTCTTTAAATTGACATATAAACTCTAAACGATATTTTCAATTATTTGTAGGAACTACCTATCCAAACTAATCACAAATTCGTAAAATTCAAATAATGAATTAAAAATTTGAAGTTTTATAATGATCATCAATGTTGAACTCTTACTTCTGTAATTTTAAAGATTTGAAATTTCTGCTTAAAAACGTAATTTCGCACAAATTTCCTATCTTTCTATTCCTCTTTTCATCTTAATTTTGAATAAACTAGTGATATATGGGCAAAACTTGATTTGAGGATGGTTATTTAGATCAGAAGTTCAAAGAAGAAGAATTTTTTTTAAAAAAAGAAAAAGAAAAGGAAGATGAATAAAGTTAGAGAAAGAGATAAAATAATAGAAGAGTGAAAAAAAGAAACAAGAAGCAGAAGAGTAAAAAGAAATGAAGAGACGAAGAAGCAAAAGAGTGAAAAGAAGAAGAGGAACAAAGTTGAGCAAGAGGCGAAGAAGAGAAGAGTGAAAAGTAGAAGAAGAAAAAGAGCTGAGAAAGAGACGAAGACTGTACAATCTTTATAATTCCAAAAGAAATATTATATTTAGTTAGAAAATTATGTTGATATATATGGTAAATATTTTTATTATATAGCATATTTATGTGATTTACCCATGAAAATTCATCTCATAGCTCTCATTGCAATGTTTGTTACCACAGAAAAAATGCCCTTTCCCAAATGTCACTTCAATCTCAGACCAATTTTTCCACTCTTTTAGTGTGTTATTTCAGCTATACAATATTCTTTGAAAGATATGCTTCACCTCCCTTTCTCCCAAGATGGATTCATATTATGTTCCTTAGTTCGTATGATCGGTACATGATCTGTTTTAATATGCAACTTTTCTTGTGTGGATCTGTCTCTTCCGTGAAGTTCAACACAATCATTGAGGAATTTTTTATGGCGATCATAAGCATTCAAGACTCATATGTGATCTTGGTATTGCAGTTCTCTTGTTTGTCCTGCTTAAGAGATTCAAAAGGATTATTTTAATGAACCAAAGGAAGTATGCCTTGGCGATGATAAGAGAACTAGGCTTGAGTTGTTCAAAACCAACATGGACACCTTTGGAATTCAACCAAAAGTTCACAACAAAGGAATTAGATGATCTCACAGGAACAAGTGCAACAACCTAAAATGTCTCATTGGGAGGCAGCCCATAGGGTAGTCAGATATATTAAGAGGAACCTGGATGAAAATTATAATGAGTAGCAGTGAAAACAACACATCGACAACATATTGTGATAATGATCGGGCATCATGCCCTAATACCAGAAAAAGCCACACATGAGGCTACATAGAACCTCTTAAATCATGAAACAATCCAAAAATGATTTGAAGAAAGAGCATTTAATGTTGAGGATAAACATGAAAAATATTATTGTCTTTTCTTGATATGTCAAATTGGACAAATAATAATGAATATATTTTAAGTAAAAGTAAACGAGGGGAGCAATTAATGTGCTTTATGGTTCTTGTAGATGCAACCTACTTTTTAAATTTTGACTTTTTATCAATTTGTTTTGCCTAAGAATGGGTGCTTTAAAATACTTTTTTTCAAACACCTCCAAAACTAAAAAGCTACTTAGTCAAAAACACCTAATAATAAGTTAAACACTTAGTTTCTTTTACTTTTTTCTAAGATAGAGCCAAAATCTAACTTTACTTGCTCTTTTTGTTTTCACACATTGTTCTTAGTTTCTTTCTCAAAAGGGTGAAGATATATTCATCTTTATTTGATTTCATCCATTATACACATTTCAAAGATATTTCGTTAAACTTTTCTATTTATTTTTATTTTTATATTTTGGTGGAATGATTATTCTTGATGTAGTTTTTTGTTTAAAATATGTAAAATTTATGTTTGAAAAGTGCAACCTAAAAAATAAAAATAAAAATAAGGAACCCTCTTGTTTCCCTCTTACAGCCCGTTAAAAAACAAGTTGTTAGATGCTGGGAAACTCAAGAAAATAAATGAGAAAGAAATGAACTTGCTATTCATAATAGATTGAGCAAGAATCTTAAACACAATATACAATAAGAAATCTGTCCGTACGAAGTGGATAAACCCAGAAACTGATATTCAAATATATCTTTAATCCTGCCTAAAAATAATCCTAACTATACATACATACATATACATATACATATACACATGCACATACATATACACATGCACATACACATACATATACACATACACATACACATACACATACACACACACACACACACACACACACACACACACACACACACACACACATATATATATATATATAGAGAGAGAGAGAGGATATATATTGTCTATAACAAACAACTAGAAAATTGTAAAGTTTAATTTGATAGTAGTTATAATATTGGTAACTGCTAGAGCATATCTAGGAGGCAGTTACTTAATGTTTGGCTGATTTTTTTCATCTGCAGTTTCAGACTCTCTATTTCCCCGTTCACATTTCCTTTTTCTAAAATATGTCTTAAAGGTGGTTTTGTATCAGTGCACCCCACCCCCACCCCCCCACCCACCGAAAAGACGTCTTGTCCTCAAGGTAAAAGGAAGGAAACTGACCAACTAGTAATTCATACTCTTCCCAAATCCCAACTAGCTTCTTTAATAGGACGATGATGCCACTGAATGAGTTATTCTAGGGTTGAACTCCCAGGTCCTTTCACCCAACGGTGCATAAAACTTTTTCAAGCTCCACCATGAATTCCATATTAGCCGAAAGAGGTGACGGTGGAGGTGATGGAATATCAACATATCCATGAGCAGGACAAAGCAAGGAAACATGAAAAATTGGATGTACCTTTGCCGTTGGAGGCAGCTGCAATTCGTAAGCAACATGACCCATTTTGCGAACTGTTTCATGTGGCCCAAAGTAGCGAGGAGACAACTTCTCATTAGGATGTTTGGGCAAACTCTTCTGACGATCAGCTCGTAGGCGAAGTAGAACAACATCACCCACATTAAAAGACAATTCACGTCACTTTGAATCTGCTTGAGACTTCATATGAGAATGAGCCTACAAGAGATTGGAACCGCAGTAACTATAACATCTGGTAACGTGCCAAAAATTGCACTTCAAGATCAGCAAGTTTAGTTTCACAAGGAACAAAAGGATGTAATAGTGGCGTCTCCCTCCCACACACAACTTGAAAATGAGTCAAGTTAGTTGATGAATGGTAGCCCGTGTTGAAAGAATACTCAGTCCAAGCTAAATATTGATACCATGATTTAGGCTTTTCATGTGCAAAATGATGCAAATAAGCTTCAACGCACCGATTAACCACTTCGGTTTGGCCATCAGATTGGAGATGGTAAGAAGTACCCATATGAAGACGAGTACTACTAAGACAAAAAAAAGCTCTTGCCAAAAAGCACCCAAGAAGATAACATCACGATTTGAAAGAGTAGAACGAGGTAAGCCATGTAATCGGAAAATATCCCTACAAAACAAAGAAGCCACTATTTTGGCAGTGAACGGATAAGATAAAGCCAGAAAATGACTATATTTGTTGAATCTATCCACACCACAAGGAGAGTGCCATAACCATTTGAAGAAGGAAAACCCGCAATAAAGTCCAGGAAAATTTCTTCCCAAACTCGATTAGGAATCAGCAAAGGCTGCAAAAGACCACTTGGAGACAAAGTTTCATATTTATTTTGTTGACAGATTAAATAGTTATGGACAAACAATTTAACATCCTGCTTGAAACATGGCCAGTAAAAATTTGCTGATACTCTTTTGAGAGTTTTCAAATATCCTTCATGACCTCCTGTTGGCGAATTATGTGCTTGTGCCTAGGCTAAAATTCTTGGATTTAAGCTCAGGATAATCAAGAATTACCAACCTAGATTTGTGGTATAAATGGCTGGCAAATAGTGTAAAATCCAAATGAGAAAAAGGGTCAACAGAGAGTTGATCTAAAAGTTGCTTGGTATAAGGATCAGCTTCAAGTGCTTCCTTAAAGTTATAAAATCCAATGAATCTGACATTGCTAGAGTCAAAAGATCAACATGTTGAGGGCGACGAGACAGCGCATTAGCTCCTTTATTTTCACTACCCGCTATACAGACAATTGTGAAGTCAAATGGCATTAGCTTCATCAACAAATGTTGCTGTTTGGCAGTAGGTATCCTCTGATTCAGGAGATATTTTAGGCTGCAATGACCAGTTGTGATGACAAAATGTTGACCCAATAGATAATTCTTCCACTTTTGTAATGCAAGAACTAACGCCAATAACTCACGATCATATGTAGATTCAACTCGATTAGAAAAGGAAAATCCCTTGCTGAAATAGGCTAGAGCATGACTTTGTTGAAGTAGAATAGCACCAACACCATCAGCAAAAGCATCACATTCAACAGTAAATTGTTGAGTGAAATCGGGCAGACGAAGAACAAGTACTGATGTCAAAATTTGTTTTAGATGCTGAAAAGTTGCGTCCGCCTTTGGATTCCACATGGAAGCATCCTTTTTGGTCAAATCCGTCAACACAAGCAAGGATACCATAATTCTTAACAAACCATCGATAATAATTCGTAAGTCCTAAGAAACCTCGAAGTTCGTTCACATTATATGGTATAGGCCAATCCAAGACTGTAGATACTTTTTTTGGTTCTACAGCTACTCTCTTTCTGGAAATCACATGACTTAGAAAGCCAATCTGAGGCTTTGCAAAAAGACACTTTTTGGGATTAGCAAAAAATGAATTGGTGGAAAGAAGGTAAAGAACTATTTGGAGATGATTTTGGTGTTGCTGAAGAGTAGGTTTATAGATCAAAATATCGTCAAAGAAAACCAAGATGAATTTCTTGAGATATGGTCTGAAAAGGTCGTTCATAATAGATTGGAAAGTGGCAGGAGCATTAATGATTCCAAAAGGCATCACAAGGAATTCATAATGCACAGAATGAGTTCGGAAAGTTGTTTAATGTACATCTGCTGGCTGAACACGAATTTGATGGTATCCTGAGCAAAGATTTATTTTTAAAAAATTGTAGACCCATGTAACTCATCTAGTAACTCATCTATATTGGGAATCATACATTTATCTGGTACAGTTATCTTATTGAGGATGAGGTAATCAATACAAAACTTCCACGAATTTTCTTTCTTTTTCACTAGCAGAACCGGGCTAGCGAATGGACATGAACTCGGATAAATGAGACCAAATTCGAGTAATGAAGCAACTTGGTTCTCAATTTCAGCCTTTTGGCCATGAGGATATCGATATGGTCTTATGTTCGAAGGTTCGGGATTTGGTAACAGAGGAATAGCATGAGAATGTGCTCTAAATGGAGGAAGAGATGTTGGCTATGAAAACACCAACCGAAACTCATCTAAAAGTGTTTGAATTGGATTACCTGAATTTTCTAACAATTTGTTAAAATATTAAAGAGAAGCTGTTGTGGAATTTGTTGATTTCAGCCCTTGGAGTTTGTAATGTTTCCCTTGCTAGTTGAAAATAATAAACATGTCCTTTCAGTTAGCTTGAGTGTTGTTTAGTGAGGCTAACCATTTGGTACCGAAGACCAAAGCTACGATTCCAATTGCAAATGGGTAGTAATCTTGAGTGATGGTAAATCCTGGCAACTTAATTTGAAGATTTCGACAGATTTTATTGCAAGGAATAATGTCTACATTCCCTATTTGCACACCAAATATTGGAACTGTTACTACTTAAAGTTTATGCTTCTCTACAATGGATTTTGCCACAAAATTATGTGTGGAACCATTATTCACAAGTATCAAAACCAGTCTGTGATTGATTTCACCTTGAAGCTTCATTGTATTCCCAACTGAATTTCCCAAGATGGCACGGAATGATATTTCAGCAATGTCGTTTTCTGGAGGGTCACCATATGCACCACCTATAGCATTGACTTCATCAACATTGTCTAGTAAATCTCGTTATGTGATCTCCATATAAGAGACAAGTTTGGAGATTTGCATACATGACCCAATGCAAATTTCTCATGGCAACAAAAACAAAGTCCCTTCGCCATTAGATTTCTCCTCTTGAAATCCCATGAGCAAGTTTGAAAAGGTTGGGACGCAATTGGATTGGAAGAAATGCTACTTCGTGAATTTTTGTTTGTAGAGGATGAAAAAGCATTGTTCTGGGTAATTTTCATGTTATCTGATGCATTTTGCGATGTGGATCTATTCATTGGAGTCCAATTGGTTCCTCTATTGTTGCGCATTGGTCTTGATTTATTTTCAAATTCAAGTGCCAAACTCATACACCCTGTAGACTGTTCTAGGCTTGTGAATCCGAATATCTGATTTAAGTTCTTGTTTAATCCCATTCATGAAAACCCCTAAGAGAATGGTATGGGTAGTCTCTGACTCTATATGAACGTTTTGCAAATTCTTCACGATAATCCTATATCGAACCAGATTGACGGATGCTACACAAATGCTCATCCGAATTTTGAAACTCTGCAGGACCGTAATTTTCTTGGAATGCTTTAACAAGTTCTTCCCAATAGAGCAAAGTTCGTTCACTATTAATTCAAGAGAAGATATTAAGCGCATCACCTTCCAGATACATAGCAACAATGTCAACTTTCTGTTCATCAGGAGTTTGGTAGTGGCATAAATATTTTTCTGCCTTCAAAATCCAACCCCTAGGGTCCCCTCCTTCAAATATGGGAAAATCCATCTTCGTGTATGGTCTCCGGGAAGGATTTTTTGGCCATGTGTATAAGTATAACTACGAATATGATTCATAATTCCAATAGGGATCAGCCCCCCGCCC
>NC_028647.1:54446656-54483223 GCF_001406875.1 Solanum pennellii | reverse complement strand
CACCCCCCCGAATTCCACTCAGAGATCTTGGCGTGCTTGATGAATTCTTAATCTTTCTCTGTTCTCTTTCTTCTCTTCTCTTTTCTCTCAAGCCCTAAGCGTGACTAACTTTTCTAAAACTAACTTAAGACTTCGTTTTACCCCTAATAAACCTTTAAAACTAATTAGGAAATAGTTGGGTGAAAAGACTACTTTACCCTTACTAAAATCCGGATTGGGACCTTCCTCAATCCAACATCTATAGTTTTTTATAATTAGTCATCATGGCTATGGTTTGCTATAATTACCACTCGTGACTAACATTAAACATAAATTATGTGGGATTGCTTTGAGTTTGTATAATTAGTCACATTTGTATAATTCGTCACATGTATAATTCACAACTAACAATTTTTCAGTTGATTTGTATTTGTATATGACAGTGATTTCCTTTGATTCTTCCCATTCTTACTTCTGTAGGTTTTTCTGTAATAGGGATATCTGTGAGAACTATTATCCATATTTTACCATTTCTTCATAATTGTCCGCTCATAGCACGATGGAAGTGTTTGATTATAGCACGATGTGTTTTTAGTTTTATCACTTTATACAATCAATCTTCTTGTATAACTTTTTAATTTTGTATAAACGTGTAATTTTTGGATTTTGTCTAATATGATTTATATAATGTAATTTGTATAATATAGTTTGTATGAATGCTTAAATTTCACATTTTTATTTTGTCTCAATTCGTCATTTTTAGTTTTATCATATTTGTATAATTTCAGACTTTGTATTACTCAACTATAAAAAAAACACGCGAAATATACAATTGTACCGGCGAATTATACAAACGAGATGTGAAGTATACAAATTATTGCCCTCTCGCTTGCCTCTCTCCTCCATCGCCCAATCTTTCTCGCCTTTCTCCTCCCTCTCTCAATCTCGCTCTCCAGATACATAAATACATATGTATATCAGTTACATTATAAAATTATTTTGATAGATATACATATACAATTCGTCTCTCTCCTCCATCTACCAATCTCGCTCGCCACTCTCCTCCTTATAACATGTTGTTACGAATCGTAATCAACAATCTATAGTTATAGAGTATAATTGAACTATTTTTAAATAACTATATGCTAAAGTTTCCCTTATATTTATTATAGTTACTATTTGCGAAAATTTCCCTTCCCTTTACTCCTATTTAATATTCTTTTCTCTTGAGTGTCTAAACTCTTTCATTATGGCAGTATGCACATTTTGAGCTGCGTTCATAACAATGTTGGATATTAGTTGTGAAAGTAATAAATTGCTGCCTTCATGGTTTACAATTTTTTTCATAAAAAATACTAATAATGAAATAATCTCGACGGAATACATATTCTGAAAAAAAATCTTTTAAATTTAAAAATAAATTTTACCAAGCACACAGAAAAAAACATTATCATATGTATGAACTTTTTCCGAGTGATGCAAAAAAGTAGTACTTTTGACCAGCCTTGTTTCCCATATATATTCTCGTAATAATTACGTGCAAAAACAACTAAAACAAATAATATTGCTCTTAGAATTTACCCATATCTGTGACTTCTAATTTTGAATATGGACAAGTAAAAATTCAAATTTGTATAAAATTAAATAAGTAAACACACGAGTCTTATGTGACAATTCGCATAAAATAAACTTAAACTGATTTGCTATGTCTTGTAGGATATGTGCGTCTACTTGTTCAACATTATACAAACTTAAATGTATATTTACATCCATCCAAAAATTAAAGAATATAAATATCAATTGATACTAAACTAAAAAACATGTTTATATATTATACCTTTCTTCGTTAAGTCAAACGTCAGAAAAGGAAAAAAAGAAAGTAATAAAAGAAGGAGAATGAAGCAACTCCAAAAGGTATTTGTTTCATTACCAATATTTAGGACTGACAATTTGAAAAGGACGAATGTTGCGTCAAGAAACAGTTAAAAGGCAACATAAAGTGTACTTTAGAATTGGACTACACTAAATTTCCTTGTTCTTTCCTGTTAACACGTGTGATTGCACAATCTTCTTTAGCACACCACGTGTACCACTCAGCAAAAGAAATACCCCACCTCACTAACATATAAACTCTTTTGATTAGACTAATTTGTATAAAGAATTTATCACTAACTTAATTATGTATTTAAGACAAGTTAAGAAAATTTTAGAATACTTTGGAGTTATAGAGAATTGAAGGAAGATCTCTAGAATAATATTCTAGATAAAATAGTTTAGAACATTTCTTGATAAGATAATTCTGTAATTAAGTAATTGAAGAAATATTCTATAATAGAGTAGAAAGATATACTTAGCTAGTCTGTTCCATCACCTACTATAAATAGAGATAGTTCATTTTGTTAGAAAACTTTGATTTGGTAAAATGACTGTAGCATACAGTCCTATTTTGTTAGGATGTTAACTTTGATTTGGTTGTTGCATAAAGTCATGTTTCTTTGGTTTGCTAGACGTTTATTTTATCTTAACTAGTTAGAGTTATTAGCGATCTATTTTCGCTATTCTTGTTAAGAGTAAGGCTAAATGAAGCAAATCATAATCTCAATATTATTATTACTGAAATTCCCAATTGGTTGTGTTATTGGTTTATCTCTCTTTGTTATAGAACTTAACAATTGGTATTAGAGCCCCCATTGGGTTTGAAAAAAAAAAGGAAAAAAGGTCGCAATCTTCGAGTGATCAAATGCTGAAAATGAGTGAGGACAAAACTCTAACGAAAATCTCTCATTTTGATGGTCACTATGACCACTGGAGTGAGCTGATGGAAAATTTGCCTAAGGCAGAAGGTCTATGGATCTTGGTGGAGATTGGTTTTGAAGAACCAAGATAAGGGATGAGAATGACTGAAGCACAATAGGAACAACTCGACGATGCTAAAATCAAGGATTACCAAGTCAAACATTATCTGTTTCAGGTAATTGATCGAAGTGTTTTTGAACAAATCTTGGACCGCCGCACATCCAATATTGTTTGGGAATCAATGAAGCAGAAGTTTGGATGTAATTTGAAGGTGAAGAAATCTCTTCTAAATTCATTAAAAAGAGAGTTTGATATTGTAGCAATGAAGAGGGATGAAACCATCACTGAGTACTTCACAAGAGTGATAATGGTCTCAAATAAGATGACGAGCAATGTAAAAGATATGCCTGACAAAAATATTATGGAAAATGTTTTGTGAACTCTAACTGATAAGTTCACATATGTTGTAGTATCCATCGAAGAATTAAAAGATACTAACAACGTGTCCATCGATGAATTACAAAGTTCGATAGTGGTGCATGAACAAAAATTTCATAGACCAAGCAATGATGATGAGGATCAAGCTCTAAAAGTAGAAGGTCGTTCAAGAACAAGCAACAGAGGGAGAGCACCCTACAGAGGACGCGGATGAGGAAGAGGAAGAACAACTTGCAACAAAGCAACTGTTGAATGTTATAGATGCCATAACTTAGGACATTTTGAATATGAACGTCCAATGTTGAAAAAGGAAGAAAATTATGCAGAATTAGAAGAATAAGAAGAAGATGAGTTGTTTGTTAATGGCCTATATAGAACTACGTGAAGCAAAGAGGAGCAATGCGTGATTTTTGGATTCTGGATGCTCAAATCACATGTGTGGAAATAAGGATTTGTTTTCAAGCTTGGACAAAACTTTCTCTCACACTGTCAAGCTAGGGAACTGTGAAATTATTCTTGCAGGGAGTTTGTTATTCTGTTGGTGATGTATATATATTGGGTTCCTGAACTCACAAAAAATATTTTGAGCATCGGGCAGCATCAAGGAAAAGGATTAGCCGTGCTATTTAAAGATGGTGTGTGCAGTGTTTATCATCCACTAAAAGGAAAGATGGCAGAATTCATTATGAGTACAAATCAAATGTTTATTTTTCTTGTTGAGCCCTCATCCACAAAGATTGGAGCAAGCTCCAAATAAGCAATACATATCAGTCAACACTTCGGCACTACCATTATGGGCATCTCAGTTACAAAGGTCTGTGCACCTTGAAATACAAGAATATGGTGAAAGGTTTGCCACAAATTGTAGCACCAAAGGCCACTTGCAAGACATCTATGCAAGGCAAAAAACAACGGACTCTGATTCCGAAAAAGATTCAGTGGAGAGCAACTGAAAAACTGGGTCTAGTTCATGCGGATCTTTGTGGTCCTATTTCACCAGTCTCAAGCAGCCAGAAAAGGTACTTGTTATGTTTTATAGATGATTTTATTAGGAAAGCATGGGCTTATTTCCTTTTGGATAATTAGAAACATTTTATCACTTTAAATGTTGCAAAATACTTGTGGAGAAGGAAAAAGGGATGCCCATTAAATGCTTAAGAACATATAGAGAGGAGAATTTAGTTCTGCAGAATTCAATGATTTTTGCAAACAACATAGAGCGAGGAGACAATTGACCACGGCCTATACTCCACATCAAAATGAGTGGATGAATGCAAGAATCGTACAGTAATGAATTTGGTGAGAGCTATGTTGAAAGAGAAGAAAGTACCCAAGTTTATCTGTCCAGAGGCAGTTAGGTGGACTATTCACGTCTTGAATAGATCACCTACCCTAGTTGTAAAAGATATGACCCCAGAAGAGGCTTGGAGCGCAGAGAAGCCATCAGTTGATTACTTTCGAGTGTTCGGATGTGTGGGATATGTTCATATTCCAGATGCTAGGACAACCAAACTTGGATATAAAAGTGTGATTTGGGTTCTATTTGGGGTTAGTGGTGAATTCAAAGGGTACAAAATGTTTGATCCGATTGCCAAAGAATTATAGTTAGCCGTGATGTAATTTTCGAAGATGATCGTATGTGGGATTGGAATGCAAATTCGGAAGGAGAACAATTAATGGAATTACAGTGGGGAGACAACATTGAAGAAGAGAACACAGCTCAAGAAAGAGAAGTCACAGAAGCTGACATTAATTCACCGACAAAAAATAATTCATCAGATTCTGCACCAGACATGGTAGCAAGGGAGAAAAGAAATCGACGTCCACCTGTGTGGTCTGCATATTATACTTCTGGTGAAGGTTTGTCTAAAGAAGATGAAGCAAACATGGCTTTTTTTATGATATCAGATCCTACAAGCTTTGAGGAAGCTGTCAAAAGCCAAAATTGGAGATTGGCCATGGATGAAGAAATCAAATTCATTGAAAAAAATCAAACTTGGCAATTAATGGAAATAACAGTTGATGCAAAGAAAATTGGAGTAAAATGGGTTTATAAAAACAAGCTAAATGAGCTTGGTGAAATCGACAAATACAAAGCAAGATTGGTGGTTAAAGGCTATGCTCAGGAACAAGGAATTGATTATACAGAAGTTTTTGCACCTGTGGCCAGAATGGATACAGTGAGAATGATCATAGCTTTTGCGGCTCAAAGAGGTTGGAAATCATATCAACTAGATGTCAAATCAACTTTTCTATATGGGGAGTTGAGAGAAGATGTGTTTGTAGAATAACCAAAAGGTTACGAGAAAAAAGGGAAGTGATCGAGCAGCTGGTGTATAATCTACAAAAGGCACTTTATGGACTAAAACAGGCACCTAGGGCTTGGTTTAGTCTAATAGAGTCTTATTTCATCAAGGAAGGATTCAAAAGTAGCTCCAGTGAGCAAACACTCTTCGTCAAAGAAATGGAGTTAAAATTCTCATTTGTGAGTATTTATGTTAATGATCTTTTATTTACTTGTGATGATGAAGAGTTGTCGGGTGAATTTAAATGTTCCATGAAAAAGGAGTTTGATATGACAAACTTAGGTCAGATGAGGTTCTTTCTTGGAATTGGGGTGATACAAAGACCTGATGGTATTTTCATATGCCAAAGGAAGTATGCAGTTGATGTTTTAAGCCGATTTGGAATGGAAAATTACAATTCAGTTTGTAATCCTATCATTCCAGGACAAAATATCGGAAAAGATGAAGATGGCATAAAGGTGGATGCAACCCAATACAAGCAGATAGTGGGAAGTCTGATGTATCTAACAGTGACTCGTCCTGATCTCATGTTCATTGTAAGTCTTATTAGTCATTTCATGGCATGCCAAACACAACAACACTTCGCAGCAGCAAAAAGGGTATTAAAGTATTTAAAAGGTACTGTGAGTTATGGTGTATTTTATAAAAGGCAAGGAACTAGTGAACTGGTTGGATTCACTGATAGCTACTATGCTGGCAACATGGAACATAGCACGAGTACTTCAGGCTATGTATTTGTGATGAATGGAGAGCAGTAGCTTGGTCATTTCGAAAGCAACCCATCGTCACCTTGTCAACCACATAGGCTAAGTTTGCTGCAGCAGCTGCATGTGCTTGTCAAGCTATTTGGATAAGGAGGATCCTAAAAGAAGTTGGGCATTTGCAGGTAGCTATTACAAAGTTAATGTTTGATAATGCTACAACTATTAAGTTGTCCAAGAATCCGGTTTTTCATGGTCATTCTAAGAACATAAGGATAAGATTTAATTTCCTAAGGGATCTTACTAGAGAAGGAGTTGTTAATTTGTTGTTTTGCGGCACTCGAGATCAACTTGCAGACCTTCTAACAAAACCTCTCAAAGAGGAAGCATTTCAGAAACTGCGTGAAGAGCTTGGCATGTGTTTCCATTCAGATTTGAACTAATTCATGACAAGAGGAATAAGTTCAAGAGAGGGGTTGTTAGGAAACTTTGATTTGGTCAATGACTGTAGCATATAGTCGTATTCTGTTAGGATGTTAAATTTGATGTGGTTGTTGCATACAGTCCTGTTTCTTTGGGTTGTTACGTGTTTATTTTATCTTAACTATTTAGAGTTATTAGCGGTCTATTTTCTCTCTTCTTGTTAAGAATAAGGCTATATGAAGCCAAGCATAATCTCAATAATATTATCACTGAAATTCCCAATTGTTTATGTTACTGGTTTAGCTCTCTATGTTGTAGAACTTAACACATTTGATATGTAACTAAGCAAGAAAAGCAATAAATAAAGTAACCCATTAAATAAGAAAGGAAGAGAGCAAACAAGTGATTCGGAACTTACCAGAACCGGGACTAACCGGTAAAACCCGGTTTCCGTCCCGTTACCTATCCTGGAACCCATTCCTACCGATCCCTATCGGCACAAACTGGAACGGAACCAGACCGATAACGGACTAGGACAGATCGGACCGGATTCCGATAGCTACCGGTTCCGCTGCCAGACTTAGTTATTGGTGCAAGTTCAAATTTTTTTGTGGCGATTTTTTGAGTGCTCAAGTAAGGAGTGTTGTTGAAGCCAGCAACAAGTGTGATCAAGATTGTATAACCAATGTGGGTACTTACTTTTATATAATGAAATTCAAGTTGTGAGAAACCGATTGTGCCCGTAGTCTCCATACCTAAAAATATTCAACAAGTGATATCAGATTCTGGTGGATAAGAGTGAGGCAGGAAATTAAAGAAGATCCTACAAGCTATTGTCGGAGGCTACAAGTTGCAAGGAACTTATCAATGGCAGACTTTGCAAGCACTCTCTATAGCATTGAGAAGCTCAACGCAGGGAAGTACAGATCATGGAGCACGAGGATGCAATATTACTTTCTTGATCAGGAATCATGGGATATCATCGGTGGATCAAACAACACACCATCAACAGATGCTGAAGCAGCAAAAAGGTGGAAGGTCAAAGCTGGAAAGGCCATGTATGCTCTCACTGTAAACATCGAGGATGAGTTCCTACAACGAATTAAGAATGCCAAAGCACCAAAAGAAATTTGGGACACCTTGGCAACGATTTTTACAAAGAAAAATAATGCGGGATCAAAAGGCTTGTGTCACGATCGGAATCTAGACCGCAGACGAGACCGGCGTCGTTGACCTCTCAGAGGTCGCAGACAAGCCTACATACGTCATTCTTACTTCATCTAGGTTAATTTTAGCGGGAAATTTGAACTTTTTGTTTTCTTATTTCATGCTACACATTTTAAACTTAACATCATAAGCGTTCACAAATCAATCATCTAATATAGAGATAATCAAATGAAAGAAACAGTTCATAATTGCATTAAACGTAATCTTGCCAAAACGGCATCAATACAAAGTCTGAAATGAAAGTGGAAAGAAACACTAGTGGAACATGATCCACTAGCTAAAGCCTACATCTAAGATAGATAATAATGGTAGACATCCTTGAACGCATGAGGGCCTACCAAGTTCAGATGAAATCTCCACGTCCAGATAGCTGCAACGTCAACCTGTAAGCTCTAGCGTCCACCTGTGCCTGCACCTAAAAATATAGAGTTGTATGGGATTAGTACACACTTGTACTAAGTATGGGTATATGCAAGCACACACCAAGGACATGCATGAGTAGGAATAGATCTTTCCTAACAACATGATTTATGAAAAGTCAAGTCAGTAGACTTGCCAAATTTCGATTAGGAAAGTCAGTGGACTTGCCAAATTTGGATTAGGAAAGTCATGCCATGAGAGTAACATGCATCATCATACGTATCATATTGCACACAGTACATAAGGTCTTACACATAGCACATAACATATTGCATATGACACATAACATTTTGTGTATAGCACATTACATCTTTCATATCATTCGTTCATACGCCATAAGACTTTGGGATCATGGACTTGACATCAAGACTTCCCAAAAATGAGGGCTCAACATATGGGAGTGTAGACACTAGCTATACCTAAGATGTAGTTTAAGACTTTTATCGGGTTCGCTGTGCAATGATCAAGAATGACCTAGTGTCATTACTCAAGTCTAGCTCACCTCTTCATTATCCAATCCTAATACCTTTGGTATCATTCATTTCTTTATGTGCATCATTTGAGGTTGGCCTCATTCATTCTTTGGGAACTTTAACTTTAACCGGCATAGATCATGTGAGCATCATGAAATCCAGTGTCTCCCCCACATCGAAAAGAGGTGGAATCGCCAGCCAAAGTGACCCAAAACATGCTAGCGTACATGGGAATTCGACCCTGCCAAATCCCTATATTGGCAGTATAGGTTCAAAGACTAGGAGATATAAGGAGACTCATACCCGGCATGCCGGACAGTCTCATCTCATAAGAGTTACGTGAACCTCCGCCCTTCCCGAAAGAGGGCATCATCGCTCATAGCTAGTCTATCGGTGCTTAGTATAAAGTTCCATTACATTCAACTCATACTCATGGAAGCTGGCTTCTAGTATGAGGACATCATAGCTCAATAGATGATTTTTCATCTCATCATTAGTATTAAGTATATATTAATCTCAATACTTTCATTAGAGTGTTCATAGAGATCGGTCTCTTCATTAACTTTGTACTCTCATAGGTGAGTACATTTTGATAACATTTATTTAGGCTCATTTGAAATTGCTCTCATCTTTTACATTAGCCTCTTATCATGTTGTCACCACATTCATTAACTTTAGCACATTTGCTTTTCATAATTACTCACCCCTTTTTACGTGAATGTTCATTTCAGCATATGCCAATGCACTTGGTCATTTAGTGTGTTTCACACTCTTACTTGACCCTTCTAGGGTTTCATCAATTCATTGTTCATATCATCATTTCATTACATACATCTTAGGTTCACTTACTTCTAATGTATCCTAGAATTATGGGTCTATACATACAAGCCATGAGGCTTCAATCTTAATTCGTTTAAGTGATTCATATCTTCCTATGATTATGTGGTACAAGACTTATGCATCTTGTATGTATGCCAAGATCTCGATTCCGATCTATGTAGGCAGCATCATTCTTGAACATTTAATTCACGTATGACTTATGTATCAATAAGGAATTTGGGAAAGGGAACCCAGTTTCGAATCCCTTGGACAACACTTACATTTTTCATTTATTCTATTTTGGTCCACACGGCTTAGGGACCCAAGATCAATCCCCAACGCCTTCATTTTCTTTTAATTTCTTTTCTTTAAATTTTCTCTTTCTTGGCCGAGGGGTTGTGGGATCGAACCCCCACAGCTCCTTTTATTTTAATTTCTTTTTTCATGACTTTTTCGAGTTGACCATGAGGTTGTAGGATAGAACCCCCACAACCTCACTTTATTTTTCTTTTAATTCTCCCTTTCCTCCTAGAGGTCGTGGGTTCGATTCCCACGCCTCACACTTATTTTCTTTTCATTTTTCCTTAATCTTGACCGAGAGGTTGTGGGTTCGAATCCCACACATCTCATTTCTCATTTTCATACTTTATTTTCCATCCAGGAGCACGGTTCTATTCCCCCTTACCACATTGTTTTTCACTTCTTTATTTTCACAACTTTTAACGTGGTGAGCTCACGGGTTCGACCCTAAGTGACCTCACTTGTTTTTTTATACTTTTCATGACATTTTAAACAACTTAAATTTGCTGAAATTAATCAACAAGGTGCTGGAAATTTGAGTTACATTTTCAGCTTCTTTTCCATTCCGTTACACATTAGTTCTTAGGGGAATTTCATAGTGCATTTAGAACGTTTTAGGTGCATTTTCATGGATTCGTTTATCCAAGAGATTATCACTCAAATCAGCCACATTTCATCGCATATGAACATCACGATTTACATAAACATGTGTACATGAAATATAAAGAACTAACATGCCATTTCAATTTCTAATCCGTGACCAATAGCCACGGCAACAGCCAGACGCACATAGTTATATTTTCGGAAAACATCAACATAAGTCACATAATTCTGAACATACATATAAACACATAAGCATCACGAAAACACATTTTATCCCTAGTTTTCTACCAGCAAACATAACCAACCTATGATTCAATGGGAGCTAGTGACAGAGATATGCAACGGGGAAAAAACCCTAGTTTTCAGAAGGAATATACTAAACCTTAAGGGGTCTCTTGGGAAAGGGACCAATAGAGAAGAGAACTCATACATGTTATGACGTTCAAACCCAAACGTTCTCCAACACTCACGTCCAAATCCAAGTTTCAACACCAAACTTTTGACGGAAAATCTCCTTCCTTTGCCTAACGTTTTTTATTAGTTGTTTGTTTAAAATTTTCATTGTGAGTTCTTCAAGTGTGAAGAAATTTGTTTTATCTTCTGTTCTTGTACGTTATTTGGCAGAGAGAATGTGAAAGAGAAGAAAGATTGAACGTGTGTTGAGAGATAGACGTGAGAGGAGAGAGTTATCTTAGGCTTAGGAGTCTAGTTTAGGACTTAGTCAATTAAGGTTTAGTTAAATATTAAAAATCTGATTTTCCTTTTATTTTAGATCAAACAATAAATAATAAATATTAATAAATTACATTTATTTACCAACTTAAATTAAAAAACAATTTAAATTATCGCTTCCACCTAGGTTCGAACCCGGGTGGAGCAAGACTTCACTCTAAGAGCCAATTTTTGGCCCTCTCTCCCCAAAATGCCCCTCCACCTTATTAATTAAATAATTAATTATATATCTAAGTAAATTACGATACTATCCTTAGCCTGGAAAAAGACCATTTTACCCCTAGACCCTACAAACTTAAGATTTCCCCTTTTTAAGTCCGGTAAAGACTCATCTGAGTAAATCTTCATATTCGGGAGCCCTACATGGTTGGACCCAACCTTTCCTATCAACTAACTCCCAAAATTAGTTGGCTTGGCTTTCGTAAGGGTTCAGAGGTCTTGTTCAACGCGCATCAATCCGTGTGAACCCGGTCTAATCGTAGGAATTCTAGACACATTAAACATTATTTAGCATAGTCATTTTTAGGGTTTTTACAGCTTGAAAATGAACTTTTGTCGATATTTTTACAAAAAAAAATGATGCGAGATTAAAAGGCTTGAAAATGAGCTTTTGTCGATCTCTTAGTGGCATATGACAATCAGTCAATACTTCTCAAAGGTAAAATCTTTATCTGATGAAATATCAAAATTAGATCCAGAGAATGCTATCACAGAGACAAGAACAAGGAGAATTAGTATTCATAGTCTAAGGCCGGAGTACAAAGGCACAATTACACCCCACGAGGGTGGTTCACAAAACCAACTTTATCTGAGTTAGAAAATCTGGTGGCAAATGAAGAAGATTTCGAGAAGCCATTATCAAGTCGTACTATAATAGACGAAGATAAGGCGCTCTTCAGCAAAAGGCAAGCCTATAAAAAAAGGAAAATCGAGAGAAGCTCACGGCCAGGGGGAGACCAAGAGAACCAACATCAAAGAACTCAACTACAAAACAAACAGGCGAAGGCTTCAACAACCAGCAAATGCAGAAGTGCTGCAATTGTGGAAAGAAAGGACACTTAACAATCCTAAAAAAAATCGAATAAATAGGTACTTAAGGTGATTTAATTATTATTTAAAAATCTAAAATTTTAAGGGCGTAATGGTCCTTTCACGTATTGAATAAAATAAATCAGATTTTTATTAAGTTAATTAAATCCTATTTTGACTAAGTCTTGAGTTTAGTCTTTTAATCCTAACAACTCTCTCTCTCTCTCTCTCTCTCTCTCTCACGTTTTTCAACCCTCCCTCTCCATCTCTCTCTCTCACGTTATTCTACCAAACACAACAAAAACCAGATGATACATCAAGAGTTCTTCACACTTGAAGAACTCTCCAAAAAATTTGTAAGTAAAAGACAAAGTAATCAAAACGTCAAGGCTAAGTAAAGATTCCATCAAGTTGGTGGAAACTCTAGGTGAGTTGGACGTGGTTTTGGAGTAGATTTTGGGCAGAAACTTCACGTCTGATCAAGCAAATTAAGGTATGAATTTATTTCCTCCTGGTTCATTTCCCAAGAGACCCCTTAAGATTCAAGATATTCACCCCGAAAACTAGGATTGTTCTCCTCTTGCATGTCCCGGTCACTAGCTCCCATTGAACTTTAGGTTGGGTATGTTTGCTGGTACAAAGTAGGGATGAAATGTATTTTCGTGATGTTTATGTTTACGTATGCATGTTCGAAATTATGTGAAAAAGTGATGTGTGTGTGTATGTGTGGCAGTGAAATTGGTCATTGTTTGGAGGGGTGCAAAGGCATGTTAATTTTGTATATTATGTGCTAAAATTATGCACAATGTGATGTTTGTATGGTGTGTGAAGTTACTAAGTTTGGAGTGCAAAAGCTTGATTAATATAATTTCGAAACTACAGCTAACAATGCACTAAACGCTTAATGAAACTCCCTAAGAAGCTAACATAAAAAGATTGATGAAGGGAAGTTAAAAATTTTGAATAAAATTCCAGCTTAGTGTACTTAATTTCGTTCAAAAAAATGAGGTTGAAGTCTGGATATTAATACATTTAAAGGAGGTGAGGCCACAAGGATTCGAACCTGTGACCTCACCCTTGGCCCTGTCTTGCGCGAGAAAATAAAAGAAAATGGGCCGGGGGGGGGGATCGAACACGCAACCTGGGGGAAGGAGGAGGAGGAAAAATTTATTAAACAAATAAATGGGAGGCGTGGGATTCAAACCCACGACCTCCAGCTACGCGCGAAAGAAAAAAAAGGATATCCGAGGCGTGGGAATCGAACCCACGACCTCAACGCTGAAGGAAGAGGCGAAATAATAAGGAAATAAAGTGAGGTTGTGGGGATTCGATTTCACAACCTCACTGCTGCTCGCCCCATTTAAATAAAATAAAGATAGAGGGGATGTGGGGGTTTGAACCCACCACCTCACAGCCTCCTCAGCGAAAATAATTAAAAAAGGAGGGGGGGATATAAGGGGCGCTGTGGGGGTTAGAACCCACAGCCTCCCTATTGTAGCAAATTTAATTCTAAAAATCAAAGGGGTTGTGGGGGCTCGAACCCCCAACCCTTCGGTTAACTAAGAGTAAAATTAAATAGAAAATTAATCCTTTCATGTAACTGTTGAGATTTAATTTAGAATTCTAATTAAAATAGAAAATTAATCCTTTCATGTAAATGTTGAGATTTAATTTAGAATTTTAATTAAAATAGAAATTTTATCCCTTCATGTAAATGTTGAGATTTAATTTAGAATTCTAATTAAAATAGAAAATTAATCATTTCATGTAAATGTTGAGATTTAATTTAGAATTCTAATTAAAATAGAAAATTAATCCTTTCATGTAAATGTTGAGATTTAATTTAGAATTCTAATTAAAATTGAAAATTAATCATTTCATGTAAATGTTGAGATTTAATTTAGAGTTCTAATGTTATGAATATTAAAAATAAAATCATTGAAAAATGTAAATGATATCCAAGTGATTCAAGATTTGGGTTCACGTGCCCAAACTTTCGTGTTGATACATAAGTCATAGGTGAGTAAAATATCCAAGAGTAATGACATCTACTTAGATCAAAAATCAAGATCTTGGAATATATACAAGATACATAAGTCTTGTAATACATACTCTTAGGAAAGTAAGAATCACTTAGCAAACTATGAATGAAGCCCCATGGCTTGTATGTATAGACACATAAGTCTAACATACGTTCAAAAGTAAGTGAACCTAAGATGTATGTAATGAAATGATGAACCCTAGGAGGGTTAAGTATGAGTGTAAGATACACTAAATTGCCAAGTGCATTGGCAAATGATGGGATGAATTAGGAAATGAAAAAATGAACATTCACGTAATAAGAGGTGAGTAACTATGAAAAACAAAGGTGCTAATAATGAAGAATGTGGTGACAATCATCATGTGAGGCTAACGTATATAGTGAGAGCAATCTCAAATGAGCCTAAGTAAATGTTACCAATATGTACTCACCAATGAGAGTGTAGGATAATTAAGAGACCAGTCTCTATGAACACTCTAATGAAAGTATTGAGTTTAAAACACTTAATACTAATGATAAGATGAGAAATCATCTAATGAGATATGATGTCCTCATACTAGAAGCCAGCTTCCATGATGTATGAGTTGAATGTAATGGAACTTTATACTGAGCATCGATAGGCTAGCTATGAGCGGTGGTGCCTTCTTTCGAGAAGGGCGAAGGTTCACGTAACTCTCATGAGATGAGATTGTCCGGCTTGCCGGGTATGGGTATCCATACATCTCCTAGTCTTTGAACCTATACTGCCAATATAGGGATCTGGCGGGGTTAAATTCCCATATACGCTAGCATGTTATTGAGTCACATTGGCCGGTGAATCCACCTCTTTTCAGTGTGGGGGAGACACTGGATTTCATGATGCTCATATGATCTATGTCGGTTAAAGTTAAAGTTCCCAATGAATGAATGAGGCCAGCTTCAAATGAATCATATAAAGAAATGAATGATACTAAAGGTGTTAGGATAGGATAATCAAGAGGTGAGATAGATTCAAGTAATGAAATTAGGTTATTCCTGATCATTGTACAGCAAACCCGATGAAAGTCTTAAACTACATCCTAGGTATAGGTGGTGTTCATACTGGCCTATGAATAAAATGAAACGAAGTATGTATGAATTAATGAAGCAGACTTTGTGTTTGCTAATGAAGACTCCCTAGTTGAGGTCCCATATGTTGAGCCCTCACTTTGGAAAGTCTTAATGTCAAGTCCATGATAATAAGGTCTCATGGTCTATGAATGAATAATATGAAAGAAGCTATGTGTTATATGTTATGTGCTATGATATGTGCGATATGAAGATGTTATGTGTTGTGTGAAATACGATAATTATAATGATGCATGTTACTCTCATGGCATGACCTTCCTAACTCAATTTGGAAAGTTCACTAACTTTCCTAATCTAAATTTGGCAAGTTTACTGACTTGACTTCCGAAAATCATGTCGTTAGGAAAGAGCTGTTCTTTCTCATGCATGTCCCTGGTGTGAGCTTGCATATACCCATACTTAGTACAAGTGTGTACTAATTCCATACAAATATCTACTTTTAGGTGCAGGCACAGGTGGGCGATAGAGCTACAGGTTAGTTATTGCAGCTATCCGAACGTCAGCATTCATCCGGAGTTTGGTAGGTCCTCATGCTTTCGAGGATGCTACTGTTTTACACTCTAGCATAGTTTTAGAGTTGAGCTAGTGGAGCATGTTCTACTAGCGTTTCTTTTCTATTTTGGTTCAGACTTTGTATTGGTGCTATTTTGGCCATTATACAATTAATACTTAATGAATTATTTCTTTCAGTTGCTTATCTCTTTAATGTTAGATGGTTGATGATGAACGATTATGAAAGGTTAAGAATGTTTAGCAAGTATATTTAAAGAATCAAAAGTTTCAAATTTTCCGCTAAAATTAACCTATGTAAAGTAAGGATGACGTAAGTAGACTTGTTTGCAACCTCTGAGAGGTCAACGACACCGGTCTCGTCTGGAGTCTACATTCCAGTCGTGCCATATAGTATCCGCGAAACTGTTAGTACAAGAAATTTGAAGGTAATGTAGATACTTCTACCCATAATCAGAAAGATGAAGAAGAAATTTGGGATTTCTAAACCTCTTATGCAGTTGAAGAAACTAATCAAGAAGAGGAGCTTGTCACTTCTCACTCTAACAAAGAAGAGGAGATTGCACTTTGTAATGGAAGTGATATATTGGTCGATTATGAACATGATTGGATCGTTGATTCAGGATGTTCCAATCACATGCAGGTGATGAGAAAAAACTCATTAACATGAATAAATATAAAGGCGGTCAAGTAGTGGTGACTGCAAATAATTCAAAAATGTCAATAACTCAAATTGGTAAAATGGTGGTCATGCCTCATCACAACTCCAGACAAGTGAAACTTCAAAATGTCTACCATGTCCCAGGTATGAAGAAAAACTTATTATCTATATCACAACTAACAGATTCTGGTAACTATGTCTTGTTTCGGCCAAATGACGTAAAAGTATATCAAAACTTAATGTTACAAGCACACCAATAATGAAATGGAGAAGGTTTGAATCAATATATGTCATGCCAACCTAGACAACTTATGTCGTACTTGACGAAGCACCAACATGGAGGTACAATGAAGTTCCTTGCCAGATTCAGGGATATTGGAGAAAGAGATACAATATAAAGTTGAGATGAAGGACAAACAAGTGAGGGTGAACAAGAACAAGAGGTATGTGAAACATATAACCCACATACAAAGGAGATATTTTCAAAAGGAGAATGTAAGAATTCATGGAAAAGAAGAGTATATGAAACTCCAAAACTGTTGCAAGAAAAAGCTCAAGAGCTCTGCAACCTCAACTAAGAAGGAATACACGATTGAAATGCTCAAATGTCAAGTATATAATTAGATGGTTTACAATAACTATGATACTACCTTTGAAGAAGCTTCAAAGAGTAGAAATTGGAATTATCCGATGAAAAATTAAGTTGGTGTTGAGGAGAAGTGTTAAGAATTCATAACCAACTTAATTATGTACTTCAGACAAGTCAAGAAAACTCTGGAGTTATAGAGAATTGAAGGAAGATATCTAGAATGAGTATTCTAGAGAAAATAGTCTAAAAAGTTTCTAGATAGGGTAGTTCTAGAATTAAGTAGTTGAAGGAATATTCTAGAATAGATTAGCTAGATTATTCCATCACCTCCTATAAATAAGGTGGTTCATTTGATATGTAACTAAGCAATAAATAAAGTAACCGAGTAAGTAAGAAAGGAAGAGAGCAAACAAGTGTGAGTGCTGAAGTAAGGAGTGTTGCTAAAGCAAGAAACAAGTATGATCAAGATTGTATGACCGAAGCGGGTTCTTACTTTGATATAATAAAATTCAAGTTGTGAGAAACCGATAGTGTGTTTGTCATTCCATACCCAAAAATATTCAACAATTTGTTGTCTTGTCTTCATTTTTGTGTGCCTTTTCGGTGCTTCGAATCATTACAAAGCTTTTGTATCTCTGAATCACGGCAACACATTTACAAAGATTAGCTCTAGAGCTATTAGTTCTGACAAACATGTATTTTTTTTAAAAAAAAAATTGGCATGACTGTACAATGACATGTTACAAGTCAGATTCCCCAAATCAAGGAAACAACTATATATGCTTTCGTTAGGTTAGACTGTCTATATCACATCGACTCTTGTGTGAACGCGGGCGGGGTGTTTGTAGACCATACTGTCTTTTAAATTCCCCAAATTACCATTGAACGAGGTAAAAAAAAGTGAAGAAATAGAGAGATGTGTGACATTAGCTATCAAAATAAAGCAACTACATCTTATAAGAAAATGTAAAAAGGTTCTAAATTTTCATTTGTGGGCATATGGGTTTGGAGGATATAGATAATATATGATAGTGAAGAACTCCGCGATATGCATAGTCCATTGTTCTTACACGATGAAGTGCATTATTTTCACGAATTCTACTTCGCTTTGCACCTTAGCAACCAATTTTTTAAATCTGGACTTTTGTTGCCCTAGATAAATTGGTATTAGTTGATTATGTCTTCATATGTAGGTCATACCATATGTTCTTCACCTTATAAAAAAAATGAAAGATGATAACACATGCTATTGCATGTCTGCTTGAAGTGAAGGATAATTTTTAGTAATGCATTGTATAAAGTGTGTTAGTATGATATGATGCTTAGTTTTTGTACCAAATCTTCCTTGATTTGGGATTTATATCCTTTAGACATTAATACATCATTCATGTTTGATTGTCGTTTATTTTGACAGTTTTGTAAATTGAATTTGTTCTCCTTAAGGTTGTTACTCTCACCAAGTTCTTGACATTTTAGTCAATGAATTATGTTATGTTAGTTTGTTGGAGAAATTTCTTAAGGGATCAGACGTACTGTATAAGATATATGAAGTTTATGTGGATGTAAATGAAAGTATTAATAGAACCTCTATTGCAGCAGTCACTTTTATTATGTTTCATTTATTTTCTGTGAGTTTTCCTTTGCTTTTCGCTGCTTTACTGTTGAATCCCTGCGTTGCTGAATGTTTTATTCTTCGCTCTATCTTACTCCGCTTCTTGATTGTGCAGTTTTACACACATTTGCCTGCTAAATTAGTATTTAGAAGATAATGTTAGTTTAATTACATTCCTCAACTGTTGCATGCAGAAAATTTTTTGCATTTGTATAAATTTTGTGATCGAAACTTATAGAATTTTAAAGGATATTTTGACATTATATGTTAAGAATTCAACTGATGTCGAAAATGCAGATACTGTAATTTGGAGTTCAAGGGGAATAATGGGCGAACACTACAAGAACATTGCTTGATAGAGCAAAGGGTGGTTCATATAGAGGTAAGGATTTGAATCGTCACTTCTTCAACTAGCTAGAAGAATTTTATGGCAGCTTCAATTTATAGAATCAAAAACATGATATTTCATTATTAGTATATTAATTTTGCTTTCTAAAGCTCCCATTTTTCTCTTTTTTAACTACTGTAAGATTACAGTTGTGTCAACAATAAGTGGTGACCAAATCTTTACTTCTTAATTGTACAATCTTTTAAAAAACTGTGACACCGAGCTCCGTTCTCTTCACTATTGAAAATTTTAGTCCTATTTACTAAATCTCAATGATTTTCTTCGATTTCTACAGGTTTAATGACTTTTGACGAGCAACTGCCAACAAGTATCGTTGCCTTGTTAGTACCATTTGCTCTTTCTTTTAAGGTATTCTCCCAATTCCATTCAATTGGTTCATTGTGGAATTGTCTGGAGAATAGTTGTGAGCTTAAGATTCCTTTTTTGTTTCTCTTTCTCTATGGCTGATTTTTTTTATTCGCTTCTGTTTTTCGGTGCACTTTGGTATGAATTTCAATTAATTAAAAAGTTAATAACTTGACATGTATGTCCCTTCTACATGATCCTTTTAAGAGCTAATGGTTGACCCTGTCATTAGTAAACCAAATTTTTCCTTAGCTGGGAGAGGAAAGTAAAATAAGTTTATGTTGAGAAGAGTTGTTTTATAGTTATTCAGTGGTGAGAGTAATTTTACAAAGTAATTGATTTATCCTTTAACTAAAAGGTAAATACAGAAATTTCTTTAATCTCAAATGTTTCAGACACTCTAGATACCTTGTTGATCTTTGAATTTTAAAAGAAAACAACAATCATTTCAAGACTTGGTTGTATTGTTAATATAATTGGATTTGCATTTATGTGTTTCTTCACTAAATTTCTATTTGAATGTGAAGATTGTACAACTTAATTCCTAAGAGAGGTCTTGGGTCTTTGACATCAATCTTTATAACTCAAAGACACTTTAGTAAAGGAATTTGTTCATTTGACATGCTGAAGCTTATACATTGTGGAGAAATTCTTATTACTCCCCCTGTTTTAATTTGTTTGGCTTACTTTGTTGGCTTGGTGTAAGATAATTGCAAGGTTTAGACTTTAATTGTTAGTTAGTCGGAAAGAATTGTTTTTTGTTGGAGAACTGATTCATAATTTCTTAGTGTACTGGATAATAAATAGTCAGATGAAAGCTAATAAGAGAACTAAGTACACAAAGTTATAAGCTTTTAATAGCAGAATAGTTGAACCAAATCAAAAAAAAATTAGGTGTAGAATTATAGTACCATTGGCAACCTTTAAAATCATATAGAAGATGCATGGTTGGAATCTATATCATAAAAGAAAAGGAGAACATCACCAGCCATGAAGACCTAATCATGTAACTGTACATTAGCAGAACTTGAATAAAGGAAAAGTACTTGGTGTAGAACAACAACATTGGTTAGGAAATTTTATAGTAACAGTGATGTTGAATGTGAAACTGAAAACTCCCTCTTTTTTTATAGTTCCCCTCATGTATTGTTGTTTTCATAATATCATTTCTCTTAACTTCATATAGTCTACTTATATTTGGATCATTGTGAAGTTGAAACTATATGATTCATGTTAGTATTCTGTCACCCAACTTACATATAATCCTTTAAATGTGAAACTACATGATTCATTTTCAATCATTTTTTATAAGTATGAAAATTAAGTTTGATTTGGTATTTTCTACGACTAAAGTTTGTTAAATTTTTGGCAGGAGGTATGGTCTATCAATCAATTAGAATAAAGGATAGGCTAAGCTCTTGAAATAATGACAACAAAGGAGGTGACTATATTTCTTCATAATTCCATACATTTTTTATCATTCGGCAATACTATTGTCGAAGAAAATTGTATTAGTAGTTTATATATATAAGAAGCTAATATAATCTTCATGGACACTCTTGAATGTGAAAATTTATGCAGGTATATTGGCTGTTTATTTAAAAAAATAAAAACGAAGACTCATCTACAGTCCAGGTAAAAGTCGCATGGTATTATCGACACAAATCTGAACTACTCTGATTATATTCGCTAGGACAGAAAAGCAAAAGTAAGTTCAACATAATTAGATACTGAAACATAATATGATAACGATATCACTCCGTAATTGTAGAAAAATCAATAAGCTGAAGTGCTATACTGTGGTCTAAAAGGATAACTAGAGCAAGACCAAGATAAACTCATGTCATCCTGCTTTAGGTGTACTAAAATCTAAATTAAATGCAAATGTAAGGAGGCAACAGGCCGTCTCAACAAGTTTGAGGGCCTAAAGCAAAATTTCATTGAGAGGTCTTATTTTTTTAAGAGTTATCATATATAAATTGAATAGCTATAACATACTTAACATAATCTACAATTTAAGTTCGAGAAAATAGAATGTACATAGACTTATGAAGTAAGAATGCAAACAATGAAAATTTCAATGAAAAAAAATAATATGAAGTTAGAATAGTAAAATTTGACTCAACCCATTAAAATGTTTATATAATTATATTGAAATAGTTGCGCTGAATTTGATAAGTTAATATAATAATATTACAATAGTATTGACTTGTTATACTGTTTGAAATTTAAAGAAAACACTAAAAAAAGTTGATTTTTTTTTTATAAACACACAACAATATATTTTGCATAGTGCAAAATATTTTACTGTTTGATAGACTTTTGAATAAATAATAATGAGAGAATAAAAATGAATTAAAAAAGGTAACTGGAAGGATAATAATGTAGGTTTATGATAATAGTCAAGATATATATAAGTCAACAAAATAAATCGTCATGTAAGTAAAGATATTAATAATTAACTGCACATAATTATATTTCTCAATTACTTCGACAGCATCCATACAATTATTATTTTTCTATCCACAAGATTCTTCTAAAAAATTTTAAAAACATGATGTAAGTATACATCCTTAAAAAAAATTGCGGCCCCCCAAATATATGGGACCCCAAGCGGTTAGCTTTAGTGGCTTTATGGTTGAGACGGCTCTGGGAGACAAGTGTGTCATATCTTTTACTACTAATTCATATGATTTGTAGATCCTTAGCTCCTATTATTCAATTTTTCTCTCATTTAATTTCTTGTATTCTGTTATTTCAGTCCAGATATTAATTTTTTGCTTCTCACATATTTTTTTAGTTGCTTTCTTGTTTCTTGTAGCTACTCCAAAACTTCTTGTAATTTATGAAGTGACAAAAAGTATGATTACCAATAACTCTTGGTCAGAGGAAATGATTATTTCACATGTGTTCATGATGAGTTATAGAAAATATGCAAATATTATCAACGATATGAGTATTATATCTATGATGTATATATTTTTATAACACATCAGCTATTACTAAAATGTATCTAGCGGTCTTTCTTTAGTAGTTTGTCTATTCCGTTCATATACATGACAATGTCATATTCTACCAACTCAAGACATAATTGATCAAGTCGGATTGTTGTTTTTAGCTTCATTATCAATATATAAAAACACTATGGTAGAAATTACATCAAAACATAATATGTCGAGCCCATGCATTACCATCTACTTTGAAAGAAAACTAACTGAAAATGAAATCCAAGAAGGGAAAATTTAGCAAATAATCAAAAAAATCCAACTTAATTAGTAAAAACCTTCACACTTTAGAAATATTAGTAAAAATATCAAAATTGTCATTATTATAGAAAAGATTGTGTATCTTAATTTACTTCCTATTTTATCTCACCTTAATTATATATTTTCTAATTAATTCTTTTTCTTATGTGTAAAAAAGATTTTTTTTTCTTTCTCTTATTTTCATCTTTCAATTCTTCTCCATTTCAAAGTCCACCTCTCTCTGTTCCTTCTCTTTTTGGTCTTTTTCTTTTAGGAATTGGACAACTTATTTTATAAAGATATTCACACAATTCCTTTTTATTAAGGTATGTATCTTTATCCATTTTTAAGATTTGTTTTATGATTTTATTTTTGTTTAAATCGTTCAAAATTATTTTATGTAATGGAAATCACGTTAGAGTTTGATAAACTCTAAATCACTCTCCAGTGACAGAATCTAAGAGAATTGCTAGAGGTATCCAACTTAATCAACAATTTTCTAGTGATTTTTCGTCATTGAATCTACATATTACTCAAGAAATAACGGATAGTGTAAGATCTGTAGCTAAAATGATGATGGAAGAGAGACGATCGAAACAATTAAAGGACCTAATTAATGTGCATATCTTCTTCAAATTCATAATAGAGTTTTTTTTATTGTATTCCCACTTTTATTTTATTTTTGTATTTGTAGATATTTTGTTAGTTTTGATAAAATACCACATATTTGAAATTATCCTTTTCTAGGTTTTACACTGATATGTATTCAGTAAGTTAATGATACTTTTATACTTTGAATATTAGTGATGCTATTTCATATTGTATTAATGAATTCTTATTGAATGGTGTTGTATTTATCATGATATATATATATATATTGTATTTTTGTTGTATGATTTTATGAGTTACTGTTTTTTTGTATTCATTATGCTCTGTATATCATTTTCTAGTTATATATATTGTGAGATTGTTGTTTGTATCCAATTAAGTTAAGATACATATTAACTTATGTATTTGTATTCCTTTAAATTAAACCAATAGTTATGATATTTCATATTGTATTCCCTCATTATTTGATTGTTTTGTATTTATTATAGCATATTCATTGTAGTTGTTTTATGAGTTTCCAAGTTACTGTATTTATATGTGTTTGTATTCATTATGCTCTGTGTATCATTTTCTAATTATGAACACGCAAGAGTGTTGTTTGTATCTAATTAAGCTAAGATACATATTAACTTCATTCATTTGTATTCATTTTAAACAACTAGTGATGATTTTTCAGATTCTATTCCGAATGATATGTTTGGTGTATTTATTAGATCATAATAATTATTGTATCTGTCTGATGTAGGTTATAAGTTATATTATGGTGTAATTTGTATTTATGTGTTGTGATTTCTAAGTTACACTATGAAAAACTTTTTTATTTATATGCTTGCAAGTTATGTGTTTTTTCTTACAAAACTCATTTGTGCAAGGAACTGCTTTTGCCTGCAAAAATTTACGCACTATTATTTTGAATTTAGTTGGTGTACTATTTTGAATTTCGTATTCGAAATTATTTTTGTATTTGAATTTTTATTTCTCTTCGTTTAATTTACGTAGAAATTGCGGTATTTATCTTATCAAACGGAAAAAAATAGTATTTCCAGCAGAAAAATTCTTCTCCAAAGTTGTTTGTCAATAATTTTTTTGTTGTATTTCGTTCAAATCTATCTTACCAAAGAGAAAAAAAATAATATATTTTAATCAAAATAAATTGATCAGAGATTGAGTATTTTCAACTGAATACTGAATGATAATGAAAAAATTAATCAACAGTAGGGTCTCCGATGAAGTATTTAGTTTTGATTTTTGTAACTTATGAGACTTTTAAGACATTGTTCCTTTTTAAAATTATTCTCTCCCCTAAATTTCTCCTTTCTATTATTTAAGAATTGTATTCTTTCAATTAAAATAAATAATAAAATCTTAAATAATATTCATAATAAACTACTTTTTTGATATTTTTACTAAATATTGAAAGTGTTGACAATGGGTCCTATTAAATGTTAAAATATTGACATTTTCAAAAATTTCCCATTAAAAAAAACTCTTTGACGTTTTCTCAATCCATTCTCAACGAGAAGCATCAAACAAAATAAATTCAAACTTTTTCCTTACTTCTTTGATGTTATTTTTCAGGTTCAGCTAGTGGCGGAGTCAAAATTTTTACTAATAGTGTCTAGAAATAATAATGTCTATTGTCAAAATAAAACAAAATATATTGTGTTTTTCGGGGTTCAAAGTCGGAAGTCCTTTATTGAAATGAACATCCATTATCATTGTGCCACAGAGACATATCTTTTGTCAAAAATGTCTAACTTTAAGTATTTATTCTCTAAATGTTGAATGTTATACATATAACATAAATTTCTAACAAAGGGTGTCTAAGGCTAGGATAGCTATAGGTACGCCTCCGGGTCCAAGTGAAATCAAGCATGTGAAAGCTATAGTTGTCATAACATTAGCGAACAAAGTTACCTAATATCTATTGTTAATGTCTGGTGAGAGATGTTAAATATTTTATAACATTAATAGAGAAATATAAAAAATAGCCTAAATATCACGGTCAAAAAACAAAGATAAAAAAAGACAGCCCTCAAATGAGCCAGCCGAAAAATTGAAGTTGAAATGTGAGTGGTCAAACTTTATTCTAATAATAATTGCGCCTACAAATAAAGTTTTTTACGCCATCCATCCCATTTTTTATAAATATATATATATATGTGGAGTTATGATATCTAAAATGAATAAATATGACAAATATGTAATATATATATATATATATATATATATATATATATTACTTTTTAATTATTATTTTATTATAAAGAAGAGCCAAGTCCATGACGACCACTAGAAATTCTAAAAAAAGTGATATCACTGAAGGGCAAAAATAGTAAATGTATATATATAGTCTGACTATATAGTGTAGAAGCATTTTACAATTTACAAATTATAAAAAAAAAAAAGGAAAGTAGTATGGTACAGAAAGAGAATACCCAATGCATGTCTTCATCTTCTTCTTCTTAAAATCATCGAAAAGAGATCCAAACATAGCTTCATCTTCTTAAAAAATCCATGGAAGAGAAGACCAAAGCACCGCTTCATCTTTTTGAATATTTTTTCTGAAGAGTCAAAGAGTCACAGCTTCCTCTTTTGAAAAAAAAAAGAAGAGTCATAACTTCATCTTCTTGAAATAGAAGATTCGTCATCTTCTAAAATCGAAAAGTCGCGACTTTATCTTCTTGATATCTGTTAGTGAAAAAACTTACAAGATAATAAAATTGCAAGATTACAATTGAAAATAAGATAAAGAAATTAATCTCTTCAGGCTGAGGCGCGGATATCTCGCTCTCTTTAAGGAGATTCAAGCCCACCGCAGCAAATGTTTTCTACGGTCCAACAGTAGTCCTCTTTGACTTGTCCCCTCTAGGATACAACAGCCTTCACAAAGTATAACTCAACAACTCTGGACAAAAGTTGAGTCCAAAGCTCCACAAAAAAGAACACCTCCCTTCAAGTAATAAGAACTTTCTTTTAGACTAACTCTTTCACTCTTAGTTTTCTCTTGTATTTTTTGTGTGTACCAAACCAAATGAAGACCACCACTATTTATACTGCAAGAAGTCTTCCTAGCAATGAATAGGAAGATAATGGAGGTAGTAAATAGTGAAGATAATGATCTTAGGAGTTTCATAGGTTACAAAGGTTACAATAGGAGTTACATAGGTTACATATGTTACAAAGAGTAATGGAGGAACTAAGAATGAAATAAAGTGATGGATAACCAATGAAAATGGAGGATGTAGAAGTTATCCATTCCAATGTTTACTGGAATGTTTTTATCTCACAATGAATTCAGCCAATAGAGCCAAAAGTAATGGCATTACATGGCGACCAAGTCAAATATGAATAGCATGATTAGATTTGTAGTTTTAAACGCAAATGTCTACCAATGGTCATTCTTGTAAATCCAAAATAAAGTAATATTAAAATGCTAATAACCTAACAATCCCCCACTCATTTTAATATTTAGATAAGAGAGTATATCAGTTGAAGGAAGACTACTATGCATAATGAATGTGTGCTCTGCATTGAACCTCCAATTAGTGAAATAGTAACTTTTACTCTAGTGTCGTAGTGGTCTCAGACTTGAAATATGAATGCTTAAGGGAAATAAAATATCACTTATCACACATAATAATCAAGGTGTTGACATGAGCTTTAACAGCCAACACGTTATGGCCATGTGCTATCCCGGTTTCATGAGTGCATTTGAGAATAAGCCCGATTCTCATAGGAAGCGACCTACTTCCACACATCACATAGGTGAAATCTATCGAGAGTGCTCCAGTAAGATTAACACTCCACCCATACGGGCTACAAATATTCATTAAGAGTTTTATCAACTCAACCTTCACAAACTACAGGAAACCATGCACTCACATCATAGGGAGGGAAAAAAATAGTGCATTTTTTCACAATAAGTCATCATATGATTAGCTTTTCCTTTTGAACCGGGTTATAGGATCTCTAGTCCCCAGGTTGGGTTTCCTCATATGTGACTCAAGTATTTGTACGCTTCAATCCCATCCCCCTCGATGTGCTCCAGACCTTTTCTCTTGTTAAGACCTTCGTAAGAGGATCTGCAAAATTATCACAAGATTTGACATAATCAACATTAATGATACCATTTGTCAAATACGATCTTACATTACTGTGTTTCCTCCTCATAAGTCTGGATTTACCATTGTAATAACGGTTTTGAACTCTACCAATTGCAGTGGTGCTATCACAATGAATTAAAATAGAAGGAATTGGTTTTTCAAAATAAGAAATTTGAAACAATAAATCTCTTAACCAATTCGCTTCCTCACTAGCTGTAGCTAAAACAATTAGTTCAGCCTCCATGGTAGAGTTAACAATTATAATTTGCTTTTTTGATCTCCAACAAACAACACCACCACCTAAAGTAAAGACATAACCAGTGGTAGAACGGGAATCACCTGACAAAGTGTTCCAATCTGCATCACATAAGCCTTCAAGTACAACAAGATATTTTTCAAAGAACAAACCACAATTTTTCGTTCCAATCAAATATCTCATAACTCTTGTTAAAGCATGCCAATGTTCATTACCTGGCTTGCTTGTAAACCTGCCAAGTACTTCTACTGCATATGCAATATCAGGCCTAGTGCAATCAGTCACATATCTCAAACTTCCGATTATACTAGCATATTCCTTTTGATTTACATCATTTTCACTTTCAACAGGAAATAAGTGAACACTTGAAACAAAAGGATTAGCAACATGCTTGCAATCATGAAAGTTATATTTTTTCAAAATAATCTCAACATAATGTGACTGGTCAATGAAAATCCCCTCACATGTTCTTGTTATTTTTATTCCAATAATAAAATTTGCCTCACCAAGATCTTTCATATCAAAATGGCTTCTAAGAACATTTTTAGCTTCATCAATAACATTCATGTTAGAGCCAAAGATCAACAAATCATCAACATATAGGCAAATGATCACATGTGAATTATTCCAAGACTTATGATATATGCACTTATCACAATCATTTGTTTTAAAACCATTTTCAATCATGTAGGAATTAAACTTTTCATGTCATTGCTTTGGTGCCTGTTTCAAGCCATATAGGGATTTAATAAGTTTACATACTTTTCTTTCTTGGCCTGCTTCAACAAAACACTCGCGTTGGTCCATATAAATTTCTTCATTTAGGTCTCCATTTAGAAAAGCATTTTTTACATCCATTTGATTAATTTGCAAATCAAGAATTGCAGCCATAGCAATTAAAAGTCTAATGGATGTAATTCTTGTTATCGGAGAAAAAGTATCGAAAAATTCTAGGCATTCTAGTTGTTTAAAACCTTTTGCAACTAGCCTAGCCTTGTATTTATCAATAGAACCAGCCGGTTTCAATTTTTTCCTTAAGACCCATTTGCAACCAATTATTTTACAACCCGGTGGTAAATCAACTAACTTCCAAGTTTTATTAAAAATTAGAGATTCCATTTCATTATTTACAACCTCTTTTCAAAAAATAGAATCATGTGAAGACAATGCTTCTTTCAAAGTTAGAGGGTCATTTTCAACATTAAACACATAAAAGTCAGGACCAAAATCTTTTTCTACTCTAGCTCTTTTACTTCTTCTTAACTCAAAATCACCAACTTCTTTATTTTTCAAAGTTGAAGTAGAAGAACTAGGTAGTGACAAAATATTTTGTTCAATCCTTTGGCCCCCACTATCTTTAGTATCAAAAGGAAATTTATTTTCATGAAAAATAGCATCACCAGATTCTATTACAATATTATCTTCAAGATTAAAAAATCTATAAGCTGTACTATTTGAAGCATAACCAAGAAAAGCACAAGTAGTAACTTTCTTACCCAACTTTGTAATTTTGGGATCCATTAGCCTCACAAAGGCTAGACAACTCCAAACTCTTAGATATCCCAAACTTGACTTGTAACCTTTCCACAATTCAAAAGGTGTCAATTTAGAATTTTTATGAGGCACACGGTTCAACACATAACAAGCAGTTAAGATAGCTTCACCCCAAAAATTTAAAGGTGAATGTGACTCAATAAGCATGACATTAGTCAATTCAACCAAAGTTCTATTTTTCCTTTCTGCTACTCCATTAGACGAAGGAGAGTAAGGAGGAGTAGTTTCATGAATTATTCTCAATGATCTAACAAAAGTATTAAACTCATTTGATTCATATTCACGGCCTCTATCACTTCTAATTCTTTTTATTTTTCTTCCAAACTGATTTTCAACCTCATTGAGATAAATTTTAAAATTTTCAAAAGCATCACTTTTATTTTTCATCAAGTAAACATATGTAAACTTAGAAAAATCATCAATGAAAGTGATAAAATATCTATTACCTTCACGAGTTAGAATTCCACTAAGTTCACAAATATCAGTAAGAACTAATTTTAACAAATCAGTTTTTCTTTCAACTTGAAAATGAGGCCTTTTAGTGATCTTGGCTTTACTACAAGCCTCACACTTTTCAAAATTCTTTTTAACCATTGGTATTAATTATAAACTACTCATGATTCCAACATAACGATCATTAATATGACACAAACGAGCATGCCAAAAATTAGTAGAAGAAAGCATATAAACAGAAGTAGAAGTTTTATTCATTTCAACATTCAACTTAAACATCCCATCACATGCATACCCCTTTCCCACAAAAATATTCTTTTTCACTATTACATATTGATCAGATTCAATAATCTGTTTAAAGCCTGCTTTATCAAGAAGAAAACTAGACATCAAATTTTTTCTCATAGAAGGAGTATAAAGTACATCTTCCAATGTTAATATCCTTCCAGAAGTAAAACACAATTCAACATCTCCCTTTCCAAGCACTTGAGTTGTGTGAGCGTCACCAAGCATGATGGTTTTGGGCTCCTCAAAATGAGTATATATTTTAAACCAGTCTTTGTCATAACAGACATGATGGTTTGCACCAGAATCATCCCACCATCCATCAACATTCTCAACCATGTTTATGTCGGTAATCACCGCCACAAAAGATTCTTCAGTAACGTTTACCTGAGGATTAAGACCACGTTTTTGGAATCTGCAAAATCGAGCAATATGCCCACTCTTGCCACAAACAAAGCATGGTCCCTTTTCTTGAACTTGTTGATTTTGTGCTTGGTGATTTTCACATTATTTTTCTTGGGAGGTCTACCATTATTTTTCTTGAATTTCTTCTTCTTAGGCTTTAAAGAAGTATTTTTGTGAGTTTCAGGAGTAGCATTATTCGAAGTAATTAAATTTACCTTCGATGTGATGTTGTTCTCTTCTGTTTGTAAAAGTGCATCTTGGCCCCTTGCTTCTTCTTCCATGTGGATTTTCATTATCAAGATTTTCAGGACAGGTTTCCTTTTGTTTGTGACACATAGTTTTTTGAAATTCCTTCCAAGAAGGTGGAAGTTTATCCACTATGCCACAAACAATAAGGTTATCTCCAATTTCAACCTCTTCGGACCTAAGCTCTCCAACAATCATGATGAAGTCTTCGGTATTTGGAAACGAAATAATCTACTAGCTGCATTTTTTTTCGCCCCAGCCTCTTCGGTATCATACTTACTCTGCAATGCTGTTGACACCCAATTTTGACCGAGCTTTAACCTTTTTTTAGGAATGCTATTCGATGTTAAAATTTATTTGAAGTTTAGAATTTTAGTCGATTTTGCATGAAATTATATATTTTAGTATGTTTAGTTTATAAAATTATTGTTAAATTTTTTTTAATAATTATTGATGATTTTCGAATGTTTTTAAAATTTAAGTAATTTTTCGATCATGTAAAATATTTATAAAATTTGTAGTATTTTAATTGGATGGCATTTCCTCGATTTTCCTCAAAATTTAAATTCTAGCCTATTTTATTTAAATATCTTTCAATTTCAGCATATTCAATTGCAATCTTATTTCAATCATAGCCATCTTTTCATTTTAATTCTAGCCAATATTTATTTCAATTTTGGCCATACAATCTAATTTTAAAATATTACCTTTCAATCTCACCCATCCATTAAATCCTACATCAAATTCTAACCCTTAATCTCTTATTAAACCGACGGTTGTGATTAAATCTCCTATTCTCTTTCTTCAACACCAAAAAGACCAAAACCTAAAAAAGATTCTTCCTATCCCTCTCTCCCTCTCTCTTTCCGCCGTCTCTCTCCTCTCTTCCTCCCCTCTCCCGTCGCTCCTCCTCCCCTCCTCTCCCCTTCCCCGCTATCTTCTTCTCTTTTCCTCCCCTTCCCCCCGCTCTCTTCTCCTCTCCTTCCTCTTCTTTTTTCTCCTCTCTTCTCCAATAGATTCTCGTGAGGAGCAGCAGCACCCAGGCGAGGAGAACGACTAGCAAGCTCCACCAGCACCATGAGGCAACTCCACCAGCGAAGGAAACAACAACACAAGGCGAGCGACGCTGGTGAAAATCAGCCATTTCCGAGCAGAAACACCGCGGCTCCGACAGCAGCGACTAGAAAGGCCAGCAATGCCGACCAGCCACCAACGCCTCCCACAGGCGAGCATCGTCCTCGTCTCCTTTTCTCCTATTCCGGAGAGCTCGAAATTCTGAAATATTACAAGACGGATCTACTAAGATCCGTCCAGATAAGTATTCTTTTAGACTATTTTTAATAATTTTCTCAGTTTTGAATATGGAATCCATGATTTACATGTGTACTACGTGAAAAGTTGTTGAATGCTACGAACTTTTCTTAAACTTGCTAATAGTGTGTTTTCTCTAATCATATGAATCAGATTGCCATTAGAGTTGCTGAATTTGGTTTAATATAACTTTGATAATATTGAAATCTTGCTCAAACTGTTCCCTTGTTTATGTTATGATTGTTCTAAATTTAATATTTCATTGACTGTTGATTTGATTAGTCCGTTTCAAGGAGAAAGTTTCGATTAAGCAAGTGTGCATATTTTATGTTGTAAATTTATTTCTCTTAGGCCATATGATTCTTGTCTAAACTTCTTGTTGATGATTATGGTAAAAATATTATTGTTTGACTTAGGATTTTCTTTAATATAGACATTTTTATTTGGCAAGTTGTTGATTAATTTATGCTAAGTTGATTTGTATGTGCAGATTTTTACTCTTGATAAGATAAAATTAGTGTTACCGTTTTATTTATTATTGTTAATTGACTGTAGTTGTCATAGTAAAGTTGATTTGATTCTTACCTGTTTTATTTTTGGTAAAATTATTTTGGGTTGAACAAAATAAATAAATAATTTTACTGATTCAGTTCTCTATTTAAGGAAAAAATATTATCTTATTTATTTATATTTGATAAAAATATACATAAAATAAAGGCTGGTTTATTACTTGTTTCATATTTGGTAAAAAAAAATAATTTTAAAAAATAATTTTGGGCTTAAAGAAAATAATATTACTCTTCCTAATTTGTTTCCTTACTTCTTTATATATGTTAAAAGAATTTTGTTTGGCTCTTCATTATTTAAGGTAAACGAATATTGTCTTTCTAACTTTATTATTACTTATTTATTTTTTGTAATGAACATTTTATATATTTTTCTGATTTTGGCTCCTCTTTATTTAAAGAAATATATTACTCTTCTTATTTTATTACTTGCTTATATTTGGTAAAAAAATATTTAAATAATTTGGCTGATTTGACTTCCTTCAAAATAAGGAAATGGTATTATAATTAATTCCTTAAAAATATTTATTTTCCTTATGTGCTCTCCCCCTCTTTGCTATATAAATAAGATCCTCTCCTTTCATTATTTCATCAACTCAATCACTCTCTCTCAACTCAAGAGCTCTCATCCTCTTACCACTCATACTATTGCTACTCTTAAGCAAATTAACATTCTGGTGTTCTTCTTTGCTACTACTTCGCTACTTTGCTTTGTTAGAATAGAAGTTGGGTCAACTCGTTCTCATTGCTGCCATCCCTTTCTGCTCAAGCGGTTAGTATTCCTTTTGCATTTATACATTTACGGAAGTTTTTTGTTCTATTCCTCTATATGTATAACTTGTTGTTAAACAATTGCATATGTGTCTCATCTTGTTTAAATAAATGTGATTACTTGTGTTGCCAATTGATTGTTTTGGCAGGTTTCAAACTTGAAGTTCAAGTTGAAGATTAGCTATGAAGATATTACTTTGTTCATATATTTGAAGCCATATATTTCTTATTTATTTATTTGAACCTTTTTTTTTTGTAATATTTGTTTAACTCTAAAGCTCTCATATATAAAATATATTTGGGGATCGTCTAAAGGGGAGGGGGAATTATATGTTAATCATCTTTTTGCAAACTTACTTGTGTTAGAAAAGCATGCCAATAGGCTTGTAACTTGTTTGATAAAACGACTTTAATTCTAGTTAAAATAAAAAAAATAAAGTAAAGATCATTGTTCAATTACTTGATTTAATCTCGTCTAAATTAAATGTTTGAAACTAAACCTTGTGTAAAGTGTTAACTGTCTCTTGCATGTAACTTTTATTTGATAATACTGATAAATAAAATCAACCTCATGTCGTCAAATTGTTTTAGATCCTTTTCTAAATTAAGTATTTTCGTATGTATAGAAATCTGCCCGGTTTATTCAATATTTGGTTTTTTTAACAACATTTCATGCAAATCATAAAATAAAATCAACAATCAATTTCCTCACATTCGCTACTTGGTTTTCTAAATTAAATCTTTTTTTTATGCATCTGAAGTGATTATCGCCTTAAAATAGTATTGGTTTTCTAAGCATTTTCTGCATTTTGTAATTATTTGCTAAACAATATATTTTCAGCATTAATAATAAATCCATCAATATTTTAAATATATATATATAATTTTTCTGCATTAAAATAAACTAGTCGCTTACTTGTCATAATTTTCTGGATCAATTATAAATCTATTGTTGTTCTTAAAATAAATTTTCTGCCTAAATAAATAATAATCTGTTGTCCTATTTTTGCATTGAAAGTTAATTTTTTCTATTGTTTTAAAATACATATGCATGTGAGATCACAGTCCTTTGCCATTTGGAAATAAAATAAAATCTATCATGTCACTAATTGTTGCTCACTTTAAAGTTAACACTAAAATTTGTATTCATGTCATATTTTTGCCCTCATAATTAATCTTTGTTTTTTTATTATAACTTTGCATGCTCACGAACTTAGCATGAGAACCTTTCACAGTTATGTGTTGTTTGCAAACATGTCTAATTGATTTTTATAGTCCAAATTGAGACTTGTATTGCTAAAATGACCGTCTTGTTTGCCTTGTTTGTTTGACTTGGTGTCTAGGAGGGTCTTATATTCTATTTTGTCTAACCCATCCTATTAAGAGTCCAATGCCTCTTGGCCATAAAGTTGGGACGATTAGGCACCTTTTAGGTACGTTATGCATGCGGTGGTTGGGTAGGGGTAGTTGGCCCTACGGAGATGATAACATCGACTCAGACTTGAAAGACAAACTTTGGTTTTGTCTGTCCCCATGGCAGCCTATCGGAAAATAAAAGAAAGTCGAGTGCTAATCCAAAAACTCTCTCTTAGAGTCTCCCTTCCCTTCATCACTTTATTTGTTTGTTTAATTATATTTATTTGGGGAAGGTCAAAATAAAAAATAATAAAATTGTTTGCTTATTTATTTGCCTCTCTTCTATCCCCTCGCTTATCTTTAATTTTTTTTAATGTGTTATTTATTGTTATCACTTAGTTATGCATGCTTAAATAAATAATTAAAAAATAATAAATCTACTTCTCAATTGTTTGATATTTTATCGCTTAGTCTCGCATATTTAAATATTAGTTAAAATAATAATACAAGCTCTTTGTTAGATTTGTTTAACACATACTCTCGTATGTTAAAATAAATAAAAATAAACTTGATTGTTTATTTATTGTTATCACCTAGCCTTGCATGTTTAAATTAATAAAAATAATAAAATAGTCTTAATTGTTTTATATTTGTCATCACTTCGCAAGCTTAAATAAACTAATAAATGAAGTGACCTTATTTGCTACTTGTAACCCCCACATAGATTGCATGAGATACGGTCGGGACCCACATTTGTGGACCTCGAGGGATGCCTAACACCTTCACCTCGAGGTAATTTGAATCCTTACCCTGATCTCTGGCTCGTTGACCTTAGCTAGACTTAGTTAGTTATAGATAGATGCCCTAACGCGCCTTAATTCGTTAGGTGGCGACTCCAAACTCAAAATCCCAAAAGAGTTGTTAGGTCGTGCACAAAACCCATTTTTACGAAAAATGGGGCGCGACAAATGCCTTCCAAATTTTCTTTGCACTAGAGTAAGTTCTATCATAATAATCATAAAAATGATCAAATATACAATTAAGAAGATAATACCGACACTTATAGGAATCACCATCGTACTTTTCCACTTTCTCTAGATGAGAAATAGTTTCATCATCATTCATAGTGGTGATGTGTTCTTTTTATTTAGATTCTTCTCAGTTAATACATAAGAAACATTGAGAAGACTTTAGTAGAAAAGTACTTTACCCTTCCATCTCTTGAAATGGTTACCATTGAATCGAAATGGCTTGTTAAGATCTCCCATCTTGACATCCGCAGTTTTTCAATTGTAGCCACCTTGAATCTCCTTAAAATTGTTAGTGAAAAAACTTACAAGATAATAAAATTGCAAGATTACAATTGAAAATAAAATGAAGAAGTTAATCTCTTCACGCTGAGGCATGGATATCTCGCTCTCTTTAAGGAGATTCAAGCCCACTGCAGCAAATGTTTTCACCGTTCCAACAGTACTCCTCTTTGACTTGTCCCCTCTAGGATACAACAACCTTCACAAAGTATAACTCAAACACTCTGGACATGTCACGACCCAAAACGGGTCGTGAATGACACCCACACTTACCTCCTTTGGTGGGCGAACCAACCCATCTAAACCCCAACATATACCAATAGTTCAACTATAAATAATATAAATAATGCGGAAGCTCCAAAAGATACTAAGCAACCAATTTAAATAAGTCTCTAAAGTTTAATACTTATCATCCCAAAATCTGATAGTCATCACATCAAGGACATCTAATCTCCAATACTAAGTCTAAGAATATCGAATACACTAAAATAAAGAATAAAATGGTATGTGTCCGAAAGTATAGGACATCATGTTGTGACCGAGAGAATCCAACACGAGCTTGAATGGATAGCTC
>NC_028647.1:54443956-54445183 GCF_001406875.1 Solanum pennellii | reverse complement strand
CACAATTTGTAAGTTAACGAGTCTATAAACACTCAGATTATTCTATATTTAGCCTAGACCCAAAAACTCACCTAATTATAAAATCAAATTCCTAAAGTTCAAACTAAGGGTAGGTCTTAGTTCCCCTAATTAACATAACTTTAATGAAATATAAATAATTTCATACACCTAATATTTAATAACCTATTTTAATATACTAAACTCAATTTATAAGAGTATGATACGCAGTTTAATTCAAGATTAAGCACTGGTTTCGAACCCTAGTGGCAAAACGTCTAACCCAACTTTACAACTTAGCAATTCTTCTCATCTAATATTTTCTTATCCAACCATAATTAATTTCATACTTCAATGTATAAAATTATAACATATAATAAGGTATAAAATATTTTAATGTCTAAAATTTTAAGTTACTGGTGCCAACCCAGTGGCAGTAAGCTTTTCCACATGCACATCCATACCTTAATCTTCCAATTTGTTTACACATTAATGATTAATGGCTGCCTAACTTTTTCAATCAACAATTTATACTTAAACCTATCTCGTAGCAATTTAGCATACACCTTAATTCATCATTAATCCAAAGTCAATTCATTAACTAACCAATCATTATTCTTCACTAATTATCCACCAATTCTTATCTTTTCCAAGTCCAAGAACGTTAACAACATTTACCATTTGCAATTTAACTCACCACTCCATTCGCTTCTTTCCATTCACAAACTAATTCAATGTAATAATAATAATTATATAATCTCTACATGCATGACACTCCAACTCCACCAATGGCCTTAACGATAGCCATACAACATCACATTTAATAGACTAATAATAATTTTCCTTAATTATCAAACCAACATCTACGTTGCCAAGAAAACTTTTTCATTCAACCTATTTTCAACCAAACACACTAAATATAATAATATTATCCATCAACTAAAAATTAATAACATTATTATATTATTACTAAGCAACATCAACAATTATGTCTATATATTCTCTCATATAATTACTTAATAATTTCTATTCTTCTTTTCAATCATCAACCTAAATTCTTTTCAAATTTCAAGGCACTTTAGTGGGTATTAAATCCACTCAAATTACACACACTAATATTAACAAATTGCCTTGTCAAATCAATATTTACATATGCATACAAGTATTAAAACATGATAAAAATCTCTATACCTGAAGTCGTCCGTCAAACTTGTCGGCAGTGCCAAGAAC
>NC_028647.1:54401162-54437417 GCF_001406875.1 Solanum pennellii | reverse complement strand
TTCATCAAGCCTTCTTTTATACCAAGGCATCATCATTAACAAAGTGGATTTAAGGTTTAAGATTCACAGCCTCATCTTTCCAACCCACTACAATTACATAATCACATCATGCAAGCATACAATTAAGCATATAAGACTTTACAATACTACCCAATACATATCACTCGCTATTAAGAGTTTACTATGAAAAGCATAAACCATAACCTACCTCCACCGAAGAATCGTGATCGATCAATCTACTTCTCCAAACCCTTGCTGTCTCTTCGTTCTTCTCTCTCTCTCGCTCGTTCTCTCTTCTTTCTCTCTCTGTTCTTTCTATTTTTCTTATTCAAAACCCTTTTTCTTTTACCCTAATTGTCATATAATTAAGTATAAAAGATGATAAAAATAACCCACTTTTTATTTTAAGGTTATCTCCTTTAACCCCCACGTAATTGAATTATTAACATTAATCCACTAACTTTGTAATTATAAGCATGAATAGTCCAAAATGCCCCTTAAAAACTTTTAACAGAATTCCGACCCAGTCAGGGTTACGCAGCCTGTGACGGTCCGTCACGGCTGTGACAGTCCGTACTGCATGTCCGTCACAAAGTTCAGAGAGTTAATTCTGTGGAAAGATTTGTGACGGTCCGTCGTGCCAACGACGGTCCATCCTGCCATTCCGTCGTGAAGTTCAGAGAGTCGATCTCAGTACTCAAATTTTCAGGATCTAAGTGTTTTGGAACGAGACACCCTCGACGGTCCGTCGTGCCCATGACGGTCCGTCGTGGGATCCGTCGACCCAGACAGTTATTACCAGAAATAAACTCTACTGCTCAAAACGACTAAACAGGTCGTTACATTATCGAAACAATAAAAAGTTGCATATATTGTTTGAAAATAACATAGGAACTAAAAAGTACTATGAATCACAGTGAAATGACAACCAAAAATATGTCAGAATTATATAAGAAATTCCGTTGATTTTTCTAAAATTACTTGTATCGCATAAAATAAAACAGATGTGGTAACATATATTATTCGAAAATGACAAAAAAGGTACATAAATTAATAACTTAAAATATTTTTTTAAAAAACACATATAAAAAAATTAATTCATTTTTTCAAATTCCACTTGTGTTACATAAGTTGGAAGAAAAAAAACTAACATACGTTGGGCCTGCGCTGGCACGGACACTTGATATCTAATATTTTTCTATTATATAGAAGATAGAAGCCTAGGACGACCAAGGGTAAAAATATAATTTTATACTAATGAAAATCTATTAAGAAAGATATCAAGAGAAACAAATAATTCTAGAAGTATCACTTTGTATATGAAGTGAACGATGATCAAGGATAATAATGTAATTTCATACTAACAAAAATCTACCAAGAATAATAACAAGAAAATAAATAGTTAGAAACATCTTTGGTTAATGTTATTTCTATCAACTCATTTCGTTATCACATCACATTTTTTATGAGTTATTGTGATATCTATTCATTACTCTATTTAACTATTACTTTAATTAATTCCTAATATTTTTGTATTCATTGTGCTTACTAAAAATGTCTACTTTAACTTAAAAATTCATTACTTAAAAATATAGTTAATTATTTCACCTTTATTTTGACTATAATTAATATACCTGAAAAGAAACTAGTACGATAATTAGATTGAAATTGAATAATAAATAAAATTAATTTCAATATTTTTAAAAATATATATATTTTAAAAGATGTTAAAAAGTAACTTTACAAATAAAATGAATAGGACGATATATTTGTATTTAAAGTAAACTAAAAATGTTTACTAAATTATAAAGTGGCTCTTCATTAAAATACATAACCAAGTTTGTACTGTTACTTGATTTCAAACATATTAATCTAAATCAGTGAACTGATGTAAGTTTGATTAAAAAAGTTGAGAAAGATCTAGGCTAATATGATCATTTCATATATATTTCATTTTAAAAACTATAAATTTTAAACTTCATTAAAATATATATTATTTTTTTCAAGTGGTAAATTTCCTCCGCAAGTTACATGACTTATCTAAAAACTATAAATTATAAGATTTTTCTAGAGCTAAGTCTATGAAACAAATAAATAGACATTAACTCATTCTTCATTTCATTCACTCCTCAATCCTCTCCTCTCTCATGTCTTAAACAAATAATTTCTCGCCCTTTATTTTTTATTTGCGTCTTAAATAATGTACACTCCGATATAGATTCTTATTAGGAAAATCAATAATGCAGTTTTTTTCAAGAAATACATTTCAATCAGTTCTCTATATAATGACCCTACTTTTGTAAAATAATTATAAGGCAAGAGTAAAATTTACTATTTCTCAGTGGACAAATCACTTCTGAGACTTGTCCATATAGCCAATTTTCAGCGAAATTCAACTGTTCCACACTTTTCAAACACCCTAATTAATCAGTTAACATGTTAAATTCAATATCAATCACAATTACTTTTCTTAAAATGCTTAGTTCAAAAGGAATGCAACTAGTGAGCAAGCTTTTCAAGAACAAAATTTCCAACAATTTCAGAAGCATGTTATGTCCTTTCCTTTGGTTTTCTTCAGACTTTTCAATTTCATGGCATTGTGTTTTTTTTTATGGATTGTGGAGATAATTATTGTAAGTATGTAATCTACTTGATTTCTCTTTTTATGTATAATCTCAAAACTTCACGCAACATATATGTCATTATATAATTTATTAAAAAACATATATTTATTTATTACTGTTATTTTATCATAGTTAAAATCATTTTAAGCAAGTTATATAAATTATTATACTAACTATTCCATGTTAAATCACCGCAGTATATCTTATATCAACTTCTGTTGATATTTTTAAATCTTCTTTATTTGAGATAAAATATTTATTCATTATGTTTATTAATTACTTTGGAATACTTTTTCTTTACTATACAAAATTGTTCTCCTAATTTTAATAAATATTAAAACACAAAATCATAACTTTTTTTAATCCTTTTATTACTTTGTAAAGAATAAGATGATTCATTACAATTTTCATCAAGTAGGTCATTACCATGTTTTATTGTTATTTCCTATCATGTTTATTTGAAAATGTCATAATAATTTTTTTTTTTAAAAAAACTTATCAAATTTCGATTATAAGATTGTAATATTGAGCCCGTTAACGGGCCTTTCATTATCTAGTTATTATTATTTCTATTACATAGAAATGTGAAGGATGGACGATTAAGGGCAAAATAGTAAATTTAACCTGACAAATACACTCTCTCCATAAATTCTAGAACACTTCATCTTCCTCATTAGCACAAAACAAGATATTTTCAATACAAGAATCAGTTCTTCCATTTCTCTTGCTCCAACTCCAACAACAACGAATTACAGATATGTTCTTCTTTCAGTTTTGCAATAAATTTATCCCAGTTCTTTTTGAACATTTCAATTTTACCACTAAATATAGATTTGACGTCGTTATTATAATGTCTAATTCTCTCCCCCAATTTTATAACTGGTTAATGTAAATATTTATGTTATCTTCACACATATATGCCAAAAAAAATTATATAGTTGGAGATTTATGTCTAAGAAATAATAAATTACTGACTAGTTATTGAGAAATAATAAATCCTCCCTCCATCTTCTCCTATTTATGGATCTTATTTCAAACTTTGTTTCCTATTGTTCTTGATTATTGAAATTTAGTGTTTGTTTTTCAAATTATTAATCGCAGGTAAGAACGTAAAATATTATATTATCGTTTCCGATAAATTTCAGAAGGTGGTTTCTATAGTTCTCTTGATTCTTCCGTAACAAGTATAGTAGGATTTTGGCTTGCAAACTTTGTTTATGTAGTACTCACTCCTACTTTTAACAATCTGTAACATCACTCTGGACTGAAATCTTCGAACTTCAAAAATATTAAGGAAGCTAAAGTAGCAAAGATGGTTGGCTATTATAATAAATGACAAGACGGAATATCAATAAGAGTATGTTTTCTAGAGAGAGTAAGAAAGAAGTATCAAATAAATGCAACCTGTGAAACCAAACCAAAATCCAACTTGAGGAGAGTCTTTCTTTGATCAGAAAAATATGTCTTTGAGAAGGGAAAACACAGTGCAATAGCAGGATGTTTTCCTTGAACGTCTGGTTTCCATATGTTCTCTTCCTTGTCCCAAAAGAGCATACTTGATGTGGTTTCCTAGATCGAAAAGTTTGAAGGAATCTTCTTAGCACTTATCTTAGCTTACAACAATTTGCCTTTTCTTTTCTGAAATCTCTTTTCCGGGAAAGCTATTTCTTTGTGAAAGAGGAAATTCCCCAGGAGCATATCTTCTGGTGACTCTTTGGCATAGAAGTTGTGTTTCATTCAAGTAGAAACTAATGCACTCTTAAAAATATGATACTTGGTGACTCATCAACCAAGAAAAAGATAAACTTATAATACTTAGTGATGCTTTAAAAATATCAAGAAATTCTTTCATTTCAGTCTTCTCAAATATGTGGGATAAATTGTGCCGGTGAATGAAAAGGAAAGACATGTATCTCTCTCATAATAGGTACTCAGGAAGCTGAGTTGTTTATGTGTGTTTCTTGATGAGCTTCATGTTCGATGTGGTTCTCATTCGTCACATTGGAGCTAATTTTGTTTTCGTTGATAATAGATGACAATATGACGATACTAATGGCATTTCATACACCAGAAGTTGAATCATAGGTTTGGCTACTATCTTTGGCAACGTTACTACAAAAGATGCTACATGAAATGCATTACCTTTGGTATGTTTTTAATTTTAATTTTATTTATCTAAATTTCTCTATTTTCATCATGTTTAAAATTTCCATCTTCTAGATATTTATGGATCAAATTCTTGATCAATTACTTCTTGAACTTAACTTGCAAAATGATAGTGTTAAGCTGCAGGATATCCGAATGTTCCCGTGGTGTAGAGGGTAGCTCTGAACCTCTGAAGGTAATTTTGTTTTTATTTTTACCGTGTATTCCTTCTAATAGTAAGATTTTTTTCTCTTTGCAATCTCACACTATGTATTCCATAGAGAAATGTTATTGCTACAACATCACTTGGATATACATAACATGAAGCTAATTTTTAAAGTTTTTTCTATTGTGTAGATAGATATTAGAATAAATTACAGAGGAAAAACGATATTTGCTTTTACACACAAAAAAAATCAGTTTATGCTTACTTTCCTTTCTCCCTTGTAGCTTCTCAACACACTGTCACCTAACTCTTGTTGCTTTCTATAGAAATGGGAACCATATGTTGCAGACTTTGTTCATGGTTCAGTTGGATTAGGAAAATTAATTTTACCTTCTCCAAATTCAAAAAATATTGACAAGTCTGCATCTGAATTCTTGGTGGAAAAAGTTATTGAATATCCTGGTGAAGTGTGTATACTTGCATTATGACCTTTGACAAACTTGGCTTTGATATATCGTATCTTAAAACTTTAGATCTTTAAGTTTCCAATTTTTCCCTTGCAATAACAAAACTTTCATAGTTATCTGTTGGTTAGGCTGTCAAGATGGACTAAATGTTTGCAAGCAAGGTGACAAGAACGGTTGTACTTGGTGATTCCTTCTTTGCTTTAGGAAATGTTAATCCTGCCCCAGAAGAAAATGTGGGTGATTTCTTTCCCAATGGGGTTTATAAATACTATGATATTTAAAATGTTTTACAATTTCTTTTTCAAACCTGCGTTGATATGCTTTTTTTTTAGCCAATGGTCTATCGAGCAGTACAACCTTTCTACTTCAAAAAGGTAGAGGTAAGGTCTGCATGCACACCACCCTTTCCAGGCCCCATTTGTGTGATTACATTTGACATGTTGTTGTTGTAATGTCTTACAATTGGAAGCATGTTTATGTAGCTGTCTGGTCCCGTAATGTTTGTGCAAAACATTTGTCTTGAATATTTACCATGCACCATGTAGAAATGTTTAGTAGACAACAAGTTATCCTTGTAATTTGAGTATAATATGGATCCTTTTTTGCATTATGTTAGAAGAAATACTAATGCATTCTTGTGTATTATACATCATTTCACATTGTTGTCGACGTTTACAAGCTCAACTTTTTTTGCATGTTCACTTATTCAGTATGCAAAGCTAAAGAAATAGTCTTTGTTTCATTTATCCAATTTGTATCTGTTTACTCATTTGCTTAGTTTGCTGATGAACGATATATGGGGACCCTGAGGTTGCTGCTGTTGTGTTTACGTCGGGGGAAAATATTGATGTTGTAGGCATCAACATTACAACACAAGTCAAATTGAAAGGTGAATGTTCTCTGCTTGAATATGTCGAATGCTTCTATATTATGGACCTTTAATAATTTTGTTCACCTCTAAAATAAGAGTATGCTTCCCTGCTTTTAGATGTTGATCTTGAAGAACTAAAGCAATCCCGAAGGAAAATACGCTAAGTTTGTGTGTGATATGTGCAAATTTTACCGTGATTAGCACGTGAATTCAGACGGTGTCTATGGTAACATATGTGTTCTTATATTGTTTTTGGATAACCGACAATGCTTCTTAAACCACTTTCTTTCATTTATGTCATGATTATCTCTTATCAATTGGCGCTCAGACTCTTCAAAAAAGTATGTTACTATGTGTTTGATTTATAAATTGTTGGTTTTTTTGTCGAATATTTATTTTTATTTTTATGGGTGTGGGATATGTTATATGATCACATTTTCGTTTATCCATTCCAAATGATTATGGAGTTCTACTTCATATGCAAATGTGGAAAATAGAGTGGACATCAACACACCTCAGAATGTATCATCTAATGCAAGAAGGTCCCAAGTTGCCCTGTCGGATGGAGGAACATGGCATGTCCCTTGGCAACTTAGGTAATGATTTTGAAAAAATCTTGTTTATACTTCTGTGAGTATTTTGAAATTTGATAACTGGTGAGACACTATCGGGATATTGAGATGGATAACTATGAACAAGAGTCAACTTTTTGTATCTATTCCAGTCAAATTTTAAAATTTATCACACATTTGGTCATTGAAAGAAGTGGATTATAACATTGTAAGTCATACTATTATCACTTCAGAGAAATGCTTAAGCATTACATTATTGGCTATGTTTTTAATAGAAACTTTATTAGTAACAGGTAAGTATTCTTGATTTCGGGTTGTTTCCCTCTTCCTGCTCGAATTCAATAAATCATATTTTCCACGCCACTTGTCAGTAGAGTCGATTCTGCTTTGGTATAACTGAATAACTTTTGATTAGTTATTTCCTGGTAATGTTTATCATGGCTGAAACAGGAAAAAAACTCATCTTCTTAAGCATTCATGTGTTTTAATAACTAAGTTGGTAAAATTGTACTATCTAAAGATGATATCAGTTTCAACTTTGGATCTTTATAATTGATTCAGAAATGATTTTTGATGTAAATTTGGTAGACTCGCATTGCTTGTATTTGAAATATTCTAACCTCTTCATTGATAAAGACTTCTATTATATCTTGTTGCTTCTTTAACCACAAAGACTCATTGTATCCACATTAAAAGAAGTTCTATTTCATCATGAAAGTTTCTCTGTGACAGCCTTTTATATTATTCAATGTACAAATAAAGAAGTCGTTGTAAATATAGCAAACTTGATATCATTTAATGATGTCGTAATGTGTTATTGCAATGATTATTATTTTGCTCTGTAAAACAGTTATGCTACACTACTGAGTTATCTACAATTTGACATTTTGTCAATTCGTTTATTAATGGCTGAAATGATTATCGACTTTCTTTTAGCTGTCAACTATGTGGCTATCTCCAAACTTTCCAGACATCACCATCATTTGTTGTTGTTGCATTAATTGTTGATTATCTTATTTGCTAAATATACTTCACAACATTATTTGTATTGGCTTCTTAAATACACACTAAGGCTACTCAATCCATCACTGATAGGTAAGCCTTGAACTTGTCTTTTGCAACATGTCAATTGATGCAAATTTGCTATATACTAGAGAGAGATTACAAAGAAACATATAAATGAAGGTTAGGGTAACATAAATTTATCAGTTTGATGCTTGACATGAGGAAAGAGAGGCAATTATATGCTACAAGTATTATTTAACATTGACTTAAAATAGGGGGTTGTTTGGTTCTTTTTTTCCTTTTTTCTTTTCAATACAACTACACCACAGAGTTAGTCGTTGAATGGAAATTCGATGACCTTATCTGACAAGAAGTGAGGTGATTAAGAGTCTGATTAAGATTGATATTATACTAATTATGTAGTAACTTCTATGTCAAAAGCATGTGGGGTAGCTATGCTATCAATTTGGACCATTAATTCAAGAGAGTTGATATAGTTTATTCTAGGCAGGATCATGATTTTTAAATATTGAATTATATGAAGAAAAGAACTACAGCCCATTCGGTTGAACCAATAACCAAGCTACCATTAACGAATGATAATCAACTAATCGATAAGCGGTGACCAATATCTTATTGGTTCATTTATCTGTTTAGCATATGTATAAGCCAATAGTCGATATGTTTAACTGTTAACATTCAAAACTGAATCTAACAAGAAGCACCCCTAGGTGACAAGATAAGTCTTTTACCATTGGTAGGTTTAGACATATATGATAGATTATTCCAAGTTAGTGCTCTTTTATAGAGAAAAAAGCATTAAATTGAATTCGGTCTTGCTTCTTAGGAGGAAGAATATACAAATTCTGAGTGCAAAGATTATCCATGCTTTATTTTGTATTTTCTCATCCTGTCGATATTTTCAATCTTATTAAAAACAAAAATTTCATTCCATGAGATGTGCATATTGTTAAGCACCAAAAGCTAGCATGAACATTGCCTTGTGACGCTGAAAGGTTGAGATAAGGGTAGTTGGTGAAGTCTATTGTCTACCCTTTTCTATGATTTTCTTGAATTTGAAAAAGTATCATTAAACATCAACCGAACAACATTTTGTATTTTTGTAAACATCCAGCGAACTACACATGAATGCTTAAGAAGATAAGTAATTTATTTTCTATTTCAGCCATGATAAATATTTTTTTGAATTTTATTCTTATACATGCTTGTTTTCATCAACTATTTTGTGTCAATTTGGTTGCAACATGTGATGCTAAAAGGAACTCAACATGATCAATTGTTTTGGTCATTGTTTGCATAATTTCCTGCATCTCCATAGAGTTTTTCCTTGTCAACATTGACTTATCAAAGGAAAAACAAGGAATTGTTAATTGTTTATTCTAATGAGGAAATGATCCTATATTGGTTTGAGAAAAAGTTAATTTTTTTATGTATCCTTAGATCGTAGCAACGGGTTTTGACCTTTATTAACTTTGTGCCCTGCTCGACCCTTCTCTAAAGGAGTATAACTTGAAGTCTTGACTATTGCGTATAGTACTCATAAGTAGTTTTTTTCACTGTTCCGTAATTATGTTGCCTTGCTTTCTCTCTCTCTCACACACGCACATGTTCTTCTCTCTCTCTACACACACATATTCTTTATAGTAAATTTTTAAATATGGCTGTGGATTTTTATTGGTTTACCGATTTCTATTTTGTAATGTTTAATCTCTTTTCTCTTTTTGGAATAAGAAGCAGTTCATTGGAAAGTACAAAGCAACGAAATATTATGGGCATGGACAATATATTCAATATCCCTATGTGATTAATGTGTTCATGGTGATAACTACGAAGTATGAACATTGATAGAAAAGTGATACATTATGTTAATCATGTAGCATAGGATGGTGGACAATGTAATATATATATATATATATATATATATAGATATATATATATATAGATATATATATATATAGATATATAATGACACATACACTTGGTTTGATTTTGCAAGTGTATTAAAGGAAGTAATAGAAATTAGTCAATTCAGTAATAGGTAAGTAATATATATATATATATATATGTATATACATATATATATATATATATGTATATACATATATATATATATGTATATATAAATAAATAAATAAGATTGACTTATCGAACTGATTTATTAAACAAATATTATCAATTTATTAAATAAATATTTATAAAATTGTGAATTATTGTTTAAGTGTATGCCTTTCCAAACAATTGGTAACACTTCTTCATTTTGTAAAAGAAAAAAAAATCGAATTGAATAATCTTACATGTATTTCAGCATATTTATATATAAATATAAAAATAATATGTTATATTTTGTATATAAATTTTTTCTAACATTTTTTAAATATGAATACAATTTAGTCCTAAATGTCTGGTGACAATTCAAATTAAACACAAATAAATGATAATTCAAGTTGTTGGACCCATTCATAGCACGGGCAATTCTCATTTAGTTTTATACTATATACTATATAGAAGCCTGAAAGCCAGGACGAACAATGGCAAAAGTGATATTAAACCATTACACAAGGGCAAAATTGTAACTATCAGTAGATATATCATGAAGGTCCTTCGGTTTCCGTAAAGCTCTAGAAGAATCTTCATCTTTCTAATTTCTCACTCTCCATCACAAAATTTCATTAGAATCTGCCGACAAAAATTTTCTCCTAACAGTGTTGTGGCCAAATACTCGAGGAGTAACTCCATTGTTACCATCGAAACCAAAACACAAATTGAATTAGACCCTTCAAAACAATCTCCAAATCACCCATTTTAATTGAAATCATCGGAAATTTTTATACAGGTTAGGAATTGATGCTTCATTTTTTTGGGAAAAACCAGAGATACCTTACCTTGTAACATGAGCCCAAGATAACTAATGAGGATGAGTTATGAAAATAAAGTTATGTGATTTCAGGGATAGTAAAAGTAGGCTATTAAGCTCGATATTGTATAAGCTCCCAAAGTTGAAAAGGTACTGTCTAAGAAATAAGGATGAGAAGATGCAAGAACTGGCTCTGCAACATTGGCTAAAAAGTTGTAAGCTCTTGAAATCTTTCATCATAAATAGCAGTAGATTCTTTAATATTTGTTTAAGGTTTTGCCAAAGTTTGGAACAACCAATGGCATATACATAATTAGGTTATTATTGAAGGGTACATAATAAAAGCTAAGTCGGCTTCTCGATAGTTCTTCACCTTGGTCTCTTGTGTTCCTTCAAGTTATTCACACTGATTCCATCAGTATCATTGGGAAGGGGTTTTTCTAAGAATACCTCAAAAGTTAAGCAAACAAATCAATAGATAAGAAAATCTCCTCAATGGAGACTTGAAATTGCTAGCTTCAACTACGTATTAAATTGTTATCACTAAGTCAGACCCAAGCTTTAACAATGGTGGATTTCAAATCTTTCTAAGATATATATATATATATATATATAAGTTGCTACATTTACTTTCTAAGATACACTTATTTAGCTATGAATAAATTTGAGTGTTTTTATATGAGATGCACTTAATAACTATTTGATAGTGTTTTTCTAAGAATGCAAAGGATTAGTTTTCCTCTGTTGAACATTCATAATTCATGCATTAAGATATTGGTACAATTTTTATCGTAACTTTTCATAATTCACTGCCACATTTTAATCATACTGTTAGTTGGTCTTATTTATTTTTTACATGTGTAAAAATTTATTGTTTTCATGATTCATTTTTCTTGATACTAGGCTCAGACAAGCAGAACAAAATCGCTAAGAAAATCTCGAGTACATTTAGCTGTGAAGCGTCATTATTGAAGAACTTATAGCATGTCACCTAATATCTGAAAATACTCATCTATATATATATTGCTCTTTTTCCAGGATCATTTCAATAGGGAAGCACCATTCTTCAGGCGATGTGGTAATGCCACTATCTACGAGCAACAACATCTTTATATGCATAACAATTTTTCAGATGCTTCTCCTACAAAATGATCAGTTGAGCATCTTTCGAAGAACTGCAATCAGCCATACTGCAAACATAGTTGAAAGAAGCCTCTCGACGATGCATTCCAAAGTAAATTAGTAAGATATCCTTCTCCATAGTTCTTTATGAGTTCAGTTGAACACATATTTTTTATTCAAGTCAAACAAGTAACTGAGAGTATTTCTACTTTTTTCTGAACCACCATGTAGCCAGATTTTAAAAGCTAAGCTTATATATGTCATGTACAGGCAGGTAGTAGTATAAACTAAAGGAGTTAATGTTACAGAACTTTTGATTTTTTTAAATGTATACCCTTTAACGTTATGGCCCTGCATTTTATAATTAGGATGGAGACGATCGCTGCTTGGAAGTTGTTATTGAATAATTTACTATTACTGAATACCCTAGATGTCTAAACCAACTATGATGCATCTTATATTTCTAACAATTTTTTCTTTATACATGCAAGTAATTCCTTACTTTGGCTATGTCATGGTACAACTTCTAATGCTCATTGTTTTGTGAATGTATAAGAAACACTATTTCTACCTAATATTTGAAGTTGTTGGAAGTTGTTGAGTTGAAACATCAAAAGGTTCATATATATGTAACATTTACAGTTTTAGAAATATCTGTTTTAAGAAAGTAATAACTTTTATTGAGATTATATGCTAAATTTCCACAGATGTATTTTTGGATGGATAAGATAGTTAACATATATTGTTGGTCAATGGATAAGCTATTTTATATATATGACTCACATTTTGTTTTAAGATTAGAGTTGGAATGTCTTACTCTTCCTTGAGATGTTGCATTCAATATGTTGGGTCCGTGCTTAGAACATGTTTCTCCCTTGGAAACTATGCACTTGGACCATCTATAAGTGAGCTCCTACTATTGTAAAACATTGGACCGTTAGAGTATAGCGATACACAATTTGAACTTGAAGTACAAACAGTAAGGAGGTTCCTAGGTATGAATCATAAAAAATGTATGATGCATTTTCTCTTTAACTCTTGAGTCACAAATTTGGCTTAGCACTTTTTGTATGTTATATGATAATTTGTATTTGCCTAGGATAAAAACCATGTATGATGGTTCTAAGAATAGACTAAACAATGTTGAACCCTAGCAAAGAACAAGGTTAACATTTAAATACATATCATCATTTTTTTTTCAATTTTTTAAATATTTTGTTCTTTTACTTAGATTTTGTAGTTGTGTTCGTTTTTTAAAGAGAATTTTCATGCAACTTAAGGTTGACGATAGATATCAATGGTAACTTGAAGCAGGTTTATCCCTATTGAATGAACTCTATGATTATTATTCATCTTCATTTCTTATACTATAGCTAAACTGTAAGATCTCAAAATGATATAGGGTGTCTAGAGACTAACATGTTTGTCTTAAGGTTCTAAGGTTATAAAATTACTTATAATATGGTTTAGAGGCAGTGTGTAAAGTTTGAAGTGATTTGGAAGTCAAACGTCAAGGGACGATCAAAACGTTCGACAACTAGTCACCTGTGTGTCTCATGTGTCCATGTGTGTTTACATACTGTATTTCATGAGCTTAAGAAGTCTTAAAATGAGTTATAATGATGTCTAAAGATGGTATATGGAGTTTCAGAAGTTTGGAGGTCAAACGACCAAGAACGTCCAAGGCGTTCAAAAGATAGCCCTTAAGACGCTCAACGCGTGTCTTGATGGGGCCTAGCCTGTTTGGACGAGTTGCAGGTGTTTTTTTTGGGTGAAACTTATGTGTAAGGTCTAAACCTTGTTAAGGGCTGTATTTACGTTGGAAACGTCCGGGTACGACTTATAAAGGGCCCCGCAAAAGGCCCCGCAAAAGGACCCAAGAATGGTCGAGACACTGCCTTGGCAGTGTCAATCACGGACCAAACAACGGCCAGTTGTTCAACCAACGGACCGTTGGTGAGTTCTCATCGATTGGTACTTAGCTTGGGCAGGTCTCAACCCAAAATTTGGCTAAGGACCAGTCGCCAGAAGCCAAAGGACAGCCAGTCGATTGCTCCGTTGATGGTGGCTGTAAACTGGTGCCTGCGTCTGGGGGTGAATGGGAAATTCACCCCACATCCTAACCTGATTCTAATAGGATTATTTAGCTACTTTTGGGTGTATATAAGGTGTTAGAAACGTTATCAACCCCATTTCCAATACAATTCACCAAATGAGACTTTTCCCTCCAAAAAAATACTCTCTAGAACCTCTATTGTTGGTGAAGCTCAAGAACAAATTGGAGCTTGGATTTCCATGGATGAATCATCGATTTTTAGATATTTTAATGTATATAAATGTATAGTGATCCTTCATATCTAGTTATCCTTCCATCTAGAGAGTTAATCTCAAAGTTTTCAAAGAGAAAAATATGATCAAGTTCTTCTTCTTCCTTCTAGCCATGGGTTCTTTCTTAAATTGATTTCAAAAGCATAATATGAATGTTTTGATGATTATATACTGATTTGGACGTGATTTTCAATCCTACTGCATGATGAACCCATGCTCTTTCACAATCTCGATATTAGCCTATGTATGACTTTATGATCTTGATCTTATGCATATCGATTTGTGATTCAATTATGTTAATATGCTTATGTTTAATGTCTTATATGTACATTGATGGTGAATCATCGATGAATTATCCATGTGAATTCATGTATGAAAATTTGAACAAAACTAGCCTATGTTCTATGTGTTCACTGTAAGTTCGGATTCATGGTGATTGTTATGAGATTTTGATTGGGTAAAGATCATTCTAGCTACTGTTTTAAGTGGATATTAAGAATACATTGTGGGTATGAACCCTTAGTGATCTTATCAAAGGAAACTTGGTAAGATTTACCTACATGTTGTAGTCTATAGATTGATGATTCTAGCATGCTTATTGTGTGATTCAATTACGTTAAAATGATGGTTAGTTATTGCCTATGATGTAACATGATTATTAATTATATTTAATGGATTTAATTTGGATTAATTCATGATAGTTTGAATAGGATTGACATATGTAAATCTATCCTCCATGAATTCCTAATATGAAGCATGTTACAGTGATCTAGAGTTTATTGGCAAATATAGTAAGATCTCATCTAAGCAATGATTTCTTGAAGCTACTGCCCTAGATTGGTGGTATTGACGAAATATGACTTATAATCCATGCAAGTGAAATTGGTTTATGGTCTATGTCCTTTTAGCTTCTAGTATGTCAATGTATTGTACTAGTTGTAACGTGACCTTGTAATAGCTTATGCTTAACTTCATGTATGATTATGGTACCTTAAGCTACTGCCCTATACTTGATTTATTGATAAAAGAGTAGTAATGGTCAATGGTGACCAAAGTCTAAAGGATTGGTAAGGATTCTTCTACTCTTCTACTTCTCTATTTCTTTATATGAATGTTGAGGAAGCCTTGTATGGCATTGTGTGGTATGATCCACTTATGGTGGCGGTGTTTACTTTATTGTCATTATATATGTGTTGACCATGGCCTTGAAGGAAAATTGATGAATATATGAACATGTGCTTATGATGATACTATTATAAGATTATGCCTACTTTCCTATTCTAGTTATGATCTAGCTTGTATGGCTATTGTATAAGCATGTATATATCCATGTTAGGGTAAAGTATAGGTGCTGCCATTGATGTGTTAAAATGGTTAGTAATCCCTTACCTATGTACCCCTATGTAAATGTGTGAATAGCTAATGGTAAGGAGTCTTAAAGTATAATATGAAGATTGTCTTGTCTCCTATGCTAAGCGGTGTTGTGTGGTCTATACTTGAAAGTGTAATGTGGTCTAATAGGGTGGCTGCCTCAATGAATTGTTGATAGCCATTATGTGATCATATTGACCAATGTACACACACTCACACATTATGCATGCTTACAATGTAGTGAATGTTCATAGTGTCTAATGAAAGGTTGTTCTCATATTCACTAGTGTCTACTACTATGCATGTAAAGTATATATATGTGAAGTATGTTATGTATTCCTTAGGTGTACTAGTATGGACAAAGGTAAGGGACCTTGTCTATGCATTGCACATGTGTACCTTGATAGGATAGTTCCTAGGTTTGGTTTCTATGTGCACGAATATGAATGTATGGTCATGTGTGGTTTTAATGTGGTATGTGAAAGGTTTGTTCACATCTATGTATACACTCACGCACATGTATGATGGTTTAGTTAGTAGAGGGGCCTTGAGAGGGGTGCCCAAGAATACTCTAAATTAGATAGGTGCTTGAGTATGCTATAAGCATATGAGAATCAAATATTCAAAGCCTATGTTTTATAAATAAATGTAATAAAGGCTTTTCAATAAAGGGAACCTAGCTTAGAACCGAGTGAACTTGACATTGAGAGGTGTTGACTTCCCTTGGAGGAAGATTCATCATTTGTCCCTTATAGAGTGTTGACTTTCCTCAGAGGAATACTCACCTATGGACCCACATGAGATGTTGACTTCCCTTTTGAGGAAGATTCGCCCATGTTTTCTCATGAGATGAGGCCCCAATTGGCCAATGGCATGTCGAGGGAATACACCTATCTTTTAATCCATAAACTATGCTTGCCACATAGGATCTAGCAATGTGATATCACTTAGGATGCTAGGATGTATGTTAATGTTCTACCTTGGATAGGTAGGAATACCTTCCATTGGTGTAAGACTCTATAACACCAAATTTCATGTTTAGCACCCACGGACTTAGTGTCGGTTAAGGCTATAGTTTCCCTAAAGTAAAATGGACAATGGAAGTAAATGAATGGGATCCTAACTAGGAGGACTTAAGGTAAGTTACTTAGGATAGGTGGAAGTAATGAACCCATCTATACATTGCACAAGTAGCTCCTTAGGAAGTCCTAGTAAGGTGACCTAATATGTATGATTATGTTTATGTCCATATACATGACTTTGTAGTATTGGTCTACTTGTTATGAAGGTGTGCATGGTATGAATCTATGAGATGTGATCTTATCCTTATATGTACTATGTTGATCTAAATGACTATACGATGAAGGTTTTGTATTGACATGAATGAAGTTGCCTTCACTTACTTGTTGATGTATGGATTGAATGTTAAGGTTTGTGGTCTCATGAAGGGTCTACTAAGCATGTGTGGGGTTATGGGTCTTCACATGTGCACTGCACTGGTAGACTAATATTGGGGTCATGAACAAGGTCTAATAAAAATGTATATGAAAAGAAATAAAAGTGTGTGCAAGTTGGATGTAGCTTACTGTAATTGTACTATGGTATTGGCTTAAATGTGTTTAAGTTGTATTATACTCCTATGATGGTATGTGTTGTCTTGTGTAGATGATATGTATGTTTTCTTGTGGCCTTAAGGTGATGCATTGCACCAAGTATCACTAGAGGGTTACTTGGGAGATTAATGAATAAAAGGGAAATTAGCTCACTGTTAAGGGAACAAGAGCTCACTGTAATGTGACTCAAAAATGTAATAAATCCTATATGTGGTCCTATAAAATGTTTGGCCATTGAATATGTTTACATGAAGTATATGAATGACATAAATGCTATTGATTCAAGGTTTTAAAAAGATTTACTCAAAAAGGCATGAAGTATGATTTCAAGGAAATGTCCCTTTTAAATGCATGTTTTTGCATGGTTGCATACTTAGTGTATTCTTGTACTAATCCCATTCTTCTCTACTTTTTCACAAAGTGTAGGTTGTGGATGCTTAAAGGATGTATATGATTGAGGAGCTTGATATGTGATTTCCAAGCTCAAGGAAAGGGGTCCTTAAGTTCCAAGGATTCCCTACTCATGTCTAAATGTAAAATGTTTAAAGATTGTATGGTTATGTCTTATGTTTTAAGGGCCGTGTCTCTAATGTATTCTAATGTTGTTGAGTCTAAGATGACAAAGATACTTAGGGTCTAAATATGTATTATGGCTTATATTTTATATATATACGAAGTGATGTTTCTAGCATATGATGCGCTATGAAAAGTTTTAAATTTTTTGCTAAATTTACTTTGTCGATGCGATGAATGATAACTATGGGCTTGTATAAGACCTTCGAGAGATAAGTACGCCATGTTACATCTAGGGGGTGCTCCCCGGATGTCAGGGGCGGACCCACATGGTGTCCGCCGGGTGCTCAAGCACCCATTAATTTCGTTACGAAATATATATATCTATGTAGAAATTGATAGGTATTTGTATAAAATTAACATAGAGCACTCAATGAATAAATCATATAGTTGGCCCAATGGTTCTAGGATGGGTACTTAAGACTCTTTTAATGTTGTTGTACCAAGGTTTGAATCTCATTGTTAACACATATTTTTTTATAGTTTCACTTCAGAGCATCCACAACCTTAAAATCCTAGATTCGTCACTGCCGGATGTGACATAAACTTAGTGAAATACATATCTTGCATTTTGATATTACAAAACTAGGAAGGGAACTTGGTTGATCTAGAGTCCTAATTTTAATAGATCCAGCAATCTTGCTTTGTGTTACACTACTACATGTTGTTGCATAAATTATGAGGGTTTCTTCGGAGATCAGCTGTACGACATCAATTAAGTGGATATTTTTCTTTTCTATAAAGGAAACTATCAATTGTCAAGAACATAGAGATATTAGAATATAAGAATGCATTGAGTAAAAGTAAGCTTAATATCTATTCTTATGGTTTCAACATAATAGATTTAATCTAAAGTGCCATATTGTGATTGGTCAAGCTAATCTATAGTTTGCAGTGTCTAAACTTTCGTGCTTATTGTATTTAAGGTTTATCTTCTTTTTCTTTTACTTATTTTTTCCTTGAGACATTTTACCTACGCATCATTGAAAGTTCTTCTTATTAGGACCACTTTAAATTTGAGAATTTCACAGCTCCTTCCTCATGGTCAAATTCATCACCTTCTTGCCCATGTATTTAGTTATTCAAGCTTTTTGATGCACTTTGTATAGATTTTCTGGTCTTAGATACTTGTATAGATTCTTGTATACTTCTTCTACAACTTTTTTGAGGTATGAGGTAAAGTTTTAACCAATAATCTTACATGCTTTCAGGAAATCTTTAACAATAACAATTATCCTGCTAACGATTATTGGTTAATTGTTCTTCTACTAACGATTATCCTGCTCTTAACAATAACAATACCAAGGCGACATTTCCATAATCTACTCATATTATATTTTTACTTTGATTATGATCATCTTGTAACTATCTGAATTATTTATCTTCGTCTGCTCTCCAATTCATTTTTTTTTGTTATAATGTTTCTACATTAGAAGCTTAGATGTAAGATGTTTATCAAAAAAATTTCTTATTGTTATTTTCTTTTATTTTTAGACATAAACCTTGGATTACATTAATATACTTGGATGTTGTCACTACTATCGATCTTATGAACCTAAGGAGCAAGTATTTATATCCTTTCAGATTTTAAGGATAATACTGAAATCAAATTGAACGCACAATACACCTGATCTAAGATTTACCCATGAAGAATACGAAAAATGTTGCAAATATTATGGTACTGAAATTTTGTGAACATGCATGTATGATGGTTGCTTAAAAGATACAATATATTTCAAATCCATCAATTTGAATGGTGTATCTTTTTTGATGATATTATTTATGGACTATTTGTAACAAAGTTTCAATGGTAGCTTAACTAGGCGATCAATAATGCATTTATGCGTATTCATATTGTGCAGTTTGAATGAGATGAAACAGTTGAAATAAAGCTAGAGTTATATCCTGTCAGCAATCTTGCTTTTTCTTATCAATCAAATGTTGTAAAAAAAATTAGTTCGTTATTTTAGTTAAACTTGAAACAAACAGGAAAGGGCTACTGACATTCTTCCATATGTGAGGCACTTTTGTAGTATCTTTGTAAATATAAATTTGCATTTCTTAAAACTTTGTAATACAAAAGTTACTTTCAAGTATTTGTAATAATTGCAATTTATCAAACTTTTTTAATAAGCAATTTGTTGGATCAGTGCATAGCACGGGCAGCATAAATTTAGTATATTTTTTTTATTTCTATTATATAGAAGCATGATGGGGTGGACGATCAAGGGTATACTGGTCATTTCACCATAATAAAATTACTCCATATATGTCACGACCCAAAACGAGTCGTGAGTAACACTCACACTTAACCTTCTAAGTGGTAAACCAACCAATTTAACCTAACTTACAAAATACAAAGACAACGCGAAAACTCAAAATCTTACTAAATATCATTCCCCAAAATCAGAAAGTAATCACATCAAGGACATCTAATCTCCAGTACTAAGTCTAAAAATATTAAATACACCAAAATAGAAGAATAAAATGGTATGTTTCTGAAAGTATAGGACATCATGTCATGACCGAGAGAATCCAACACGAGCTTGAATGAATAGCTCACCCTGGAACCTGATATGCGGGAGACTGGCTAGAGCTGAGAGCAATTTGAAGTCATTGGTACACTCGCTGCATTTCATAAAAGGAAACAAAAAAAAACTCAAGTAGGGCTCAGTACGGGGCAACATGTATTGAGTAGGTATCATCGGCCAACCCAAAATAAAAACTAATATACAATGAATAATAGTATGAACTCAACTATAGCACTTAACAGGTGATAAGCAACAAACAACATGAATAAGTGTCAAAAACATCAAACTAAGTACGTAATAAGTCAACAATATTAAGATCATCCATGAGGACTCATGCCTCCAACTAAACCGTTTGGGAAAATTGAGTTCTTTGAGGTTGAGTAATTCTGTTAATTTAATATGTTTTTCCTTTAGTATTATTGTGTCGGAACGTGACACTTCAATTCAATTATACCGTGTCGGAACGTGACAATCCGATCCAATTATACCGTGTTTGATTGTGACACTCCGATCCAAGAATACTGTGTAGGAACGTGATACTCCGATCCAATAATACAATTAATTTATCATTTATTATCACCACTTTCAATTCATTGATAATATTTCATCAAGCCTTCTTTATTCAAGGTATCATTTCGATAAGAGGTTCAAGGTTATAAATTTCACGGTCTCAAGATTTCAGACCAATCACAAACCACACAATCAAATCACACAATCCCACAATCATACAGTCAAATACATAGAGAACTTCACAATATCATTCAATACATATCAATCATTATTAAGATTTTACTATCAAATAGCAAAAACCATAACCTACCTTCACCGAAGAACCAAAATCAAGCAAGGTAAGCCACAATGATTTTCCTTTCCTCAATGTTTCGAAACGTTTCCAATCTATCAAGTACACAATATTTGTAAGTTAAAGGGTTTATAAACACTCATTATTATATGTCTAGCCTAGACCCAAAAATTCATCTAATACTATAATTAATTTCCTGAAGTTCAAACCTAAGGCAAGTCTTAATTTCTCTGGCTAACATAACTTTAAAAAAATTTAAACAATTGGATAAACCTAACATTTAATTACCCATCTCAATATATCAAACTTAATCATAATACAATAACAAAACTATAATATTTAAAAAAAATGAAAGCCACTGGTTACGAAACCAGTGGCAACGAACACTCAACTGCGTACACTTTATATCACAATTGTTAATATCAATACTAACATGAGTGCCTCAATCATTTGGTAATCATTACCAATGATTGCTGGCAGAAAATTGTTGGATCAATATATAGCCAAAATGTATATAATTCTTTGCCAAAAGAATATTTCAACCGCAATCTCTTTTCAACCAACCAATAAGAACTAATGTATATATAATAATAATAACAAAATTTGATTCTTTCACTACCGATATTAAACCCAATATGTGCAATAGTAGTCTCACCCAAGTAATATTAATTTATGAGAGCATAAAAATTACCTTGATGTTGTTCTTTCCAAGTATAGCCGCAAATATTGTTTTCTCCTCAATTTTTCCTTCTTTCTCCCATTTATTTATTACCCTAATTCTTATATAACCAATAATAAAAAGTAGTAAAAGTGACCTACGATTTATTTAATATTATTTTCTTTAACCACCAACTAAATAAATTAGTAAACTACTCCACTAATTTCATAATTATAGTTACGAAAAATCCAAAATACACATTTAGAACCTATCAAAAAGTATTTTATGCAAGAAAATACATGTACACAAAACGACCATAAGGGTCGTAACAATAGATACCAATTTACCCTTCGTTCGTCCTTGAACGTTCAAAGGAAGGTGATGGTAAGAAAAGAAAGTTGTCTCAACAATTCATTCAAAATATTACTACCCAAGGTTTGATATCAAAAGTATCAAACCCACCAATTAGAGATCTACACCACTTCACATACAATCCTCAAGTGGGTCCATCTCGCTATTCAACTGATAATTGTTGTTGTATATAAGCTCAACTAAAAAGAAAACTACTTCTCAGGTGGACTTTTCACCTGACCGATTCTTCCACTAGACCTTGACACAACCATCAGAGCAAATATTTTCTAACATAACCATGATAAAATCCTGAACCAATATTGGTACAACCAGGGGTGAACCTGAACCAACCACAACACACTCGTAATCATTAACCATCACAGACCTTATCAAGATTTCATCCTCACAACATAATATTTCCTCGGACTTAAGCTATAAAAATATGATTTTTAGACATCAAGTAATCATCAAGGAGAATCAAACCACCATCGAGTAATACACTCAAGCATACAAAATCTCTAACAACATTTTCAAAATGCGAGATTGGTAGCTATTATAGACAAACTTTAAGACAAAATTAGACTCAATGGTCCACACATTCAATCTCCCATAGCCAAAACATGATACCGAGGGTGAGATAACTCTTAAGTCTATCGAACAACTGTAAATTTTCATGGTACTTATCCTAGAAATTTTCATAAGCAAAGGGGTACATGTAGAATCACTCAAATATTTCAACTACATCAAGACAACACTAAGTATGTCATATCGAAAATAACCAAGGTGGAATAACTCTAAATACTCCTTCCATAGTATCTATATCAAACATTTTCATTCTACTGACTCTATCTCTTTGATTTCTAGTTACCCACAATCACCAATTTAGTCCCTATTATAATTGCGCATACACTTGTTTTATCAAACCCACTTCCACTAAAGTCAATACTTTTAATACTAATAAATCATCATAACCACATCGATCATCAACCTTACTCCCAAATCATCAATAGTATCAAAGGATTCTCATCAAATACATGCTCAAACTATGACTATCTCTCTTTCTATTTAAGTATTTCATGACAAATACGAGTTTCAAACAAGGAAATTAACATTAATTTCAAATCTGGTAGTACCTTTCCATCGTGATAAAACTATTAAATTACACCCAGAGTCAACTCCATACCACTTTCACATACCATGCTTTAGCTACCACTCTAAGCCATCGCATACCTTAGGTCAACACTTAGGAAAATTCTTGGTCTCTCAAATTATTTTGTATACTATACGCTCATAACCTCTATTCACCATTAAATGTCTATGTAACATCTTAACATTCTATATAGTCTTATCAATAGAGCAGTATTAACTCAACTCTAAATGCTTAATAACCAAGTAGAATTAGATCTTACCTTGTACATTATTCTTTAGTCATCTTTCATAATTTGAGTAATCTACCCCTACGTAAATACTAATTTTCATACCTTATCATTTTCCACCCAAACCAAAACTCAATATTTATAATAAAAGTAAATGATAAACTCCTAATAAGTTTATGTTGAACCAGTCCACACTTCACAATCATATCTAAGCTTATAAGAGAAAATTCATACAACATTCAACTTTGAACCATGGGTCTATATATGAGAGGTTTGATTATTTCACCTTTCTTAAATTCTATCCATGACACCAATTTCAAATCCATTGAACTCTTTAATACACCAGATTTTTGTTTATTTCGCTAACTCACTTAACAATTTTATTTCTTAACCGATAATCTATAATATTTTACCTTACACTCTAAACTAACACTTTAAAGTGAAATCCTTCCTTCTTTCCTTTAATAACCAAACATAAAAAATTTTCCAATCCAAAATATGCATAAGTGCTTCCATATGTTTAATATTTGATATAAACAATATATTATTATTTTATTTTATTTTTACCTCACAAATTATACCTTGCCACCACAAAAGTAGATTAACAGTGAAAAACTTTAATTGTAAACCGAACCATGTAACTCAATCTCCTTATCTATCAAGATGACTAAAACCTTGAAGATTTTTATAAACTAAATATCTCAACTTATCGTTGATCGCCTCTTTTATCATTTCCTTCGCTAAAAAAAAACCGTAGTTATCAACCAATTTGATAAACCTGGGACACTAAAACCATGACCATATTAAAATATATGAAACCACATGTCTCTGAACCCAATTCTCAACCTCTAAAATAAACCTCTAAAATATACATCTTTATCCCTTCCATTGTCTTAAATTACTATTCCTATTATTTAATATTATATTAAAGCACCTCATAATGCACACTGTAAATACAATGTCTCTACAATTTTAATGCAAGCACCACCCAAACGCAGCTGTTGTTCGGAACCAAAAACAATGATCTTGGGGATACCCAAATTCAATATCCACCGTTCAAATCAACCACCAAAATTTCAGAAACACGTAGTTCAAATTTTAGCCCGATCCAACAGTTAGTTAATTGAGAAACACGGTCTGAAGGTTGTTTGTCGAAGAAAAGGTATGCAGCAAAATAAATCTTTTTTCTTCTCTCTTCTCTCTTCTCTCTTGTTGAAAGCTCTCTCAGAACCTCTCCTATGTCCTAATGTCTTTCAAGGAGAATACTAATGAGTAGTTCAATTTTTCTCTTAAGACCATCATCTATTTATACAATTGTGCTTTTCCTTACAAAGTCAAAATCAACTACCAATAGGATTACAATTCCAATTCTTTTTCTAATATAATTGAAAATCAAATAAAGAGAATGATTTCAATCCTTTTTCAAGAAAGATTAAGCTTAATGTCCGACTCTTAAGCAAATACTTAATTCAATATCAGAACGGGTGAAACACTTTCAAGACTTTGTTGCCACTAAAACTGATTCTAAATGAGAGTTTTCGATACTAGTACAATAAACATAAATCATATAGGTCAGATATCACTTTCACTTTTTACCATCATGCTTAGCTAGACCTTTTAATCATCAAGAAGTGAACCATTTCCTTGACATGACACCTTAAACTCAGGTATACCAATCAAATTTAAAGGACTAACTCAATTTTATAAGTATTTTCTTACTAAAATCTTCAATTTAGTTCACCCAAGTATACTCAATAGGACTTTCTTTTCCTATAAGTTTGTCATCCTAGTTTCAATCTACCTTTTGAAGCTTAAGATAAAATCGTCAGTCTTCATTCAGAACCTCAAGATACATTTCCCAATCTAAATGCACTAGTACCATACTAAAGATCCAGCACTAGAACACATCAGACCTACCGAGGAGATCATTTCCAAATAGGTCACACATTTCTACCATTAAGTAAATCCAAACTATTATTAACTTCATTCTTAGATCAGGTCGATGACAAAATAACACAAATCATAACTTTAACCAAGCAAACATCGATATTATTGTAGTAGTCGTATCATGACCTTTTATATCTATATATATACACACACACACACACTTAATCTATAAAATCGTAGTAGAGATTTTGCCCTCAATTGACTCAACAAAATCTCATTATTCACTAATCACTAAGCAATCCATATGTCTTATGAGAACTTTAATAACTATATTTTTCAAAGTAATGATATTCATTACCTAGTCGTTCCTTACAAACTTTTTGAATGTTGTCACCTTGGCAAAGTCATCTTACTTCACCCCAACTACCTCATATCCATTAAGATCCGGAGAATATACTTCTCCATAAATAAGTCAGAAAATGCTACCCATTAAGAATAGGGGTTTCAACTATAAGAACTTAATAAAAAGACCATACTAGTCACTAGTAATTACATGCCCATAGTAAATCGTGAAAACATATCTATTTTTAAGGACACATACTCTCTTGCTGGTGTTGGTGTTTTCAATTCTACTACTCTAATACTAATCATATGCGAAACAAAGTGAAGAAGTCAGATAACAATTTGTATCACCTAGATACAAATTGGACTCAAGTAGTAGAATGAAAGAACGAAGGAATAAAGTTTTCTTAAAGTCTTATAGTCTCTCGAGGAAAAGTAAAGGCGTCCCCATACCGTTCTGCAAGACTCTACTAGACTTGTCCTTGTGTGATTAGATCACTGAACCTAACGCTCTGATATCAAGTTTGTCACGACCCAAAATAAGTCGTGAGTGGCACCCACACTTAACCTCCTAAGTGGGTGAACCAACCAATTTAACCTAACTTACAAAATACAAAGATAATGCAGAAACTCAAAATCTTACTATATATCATTTCCCAAAACCTGAAAGTCATCACATCAAGGACATCTAATCTCCTGTAATAAGTCTAAAAATATCTAATATACCAAAATAGAAGAATAAAATGGTATGTGTCCGAAAGTATAGGACATCATGTCATGACTGAGAGAATCTAACACGAGCTTGAATGAATAGCTCACCCTGGAACGTGATATGCGGGAGACTGGCTAGAGCTGAGAACAATTTGAATTCATTGGTACACTCGCTGCATTTCATAAAAGGAAACAAAGAAAAACACAAACAGGGCTCAGTACGGGGCAAGATGTACTGAGTAGGTATCATCAGCCAACCCAAAATAAAAACTAATATACAATGAATAATAGTATGAACTCAACTATAACACTTAACATGTGATAAGCAACAAACAACATGAACAAGTGTTAACAACATTAAAGTAAGTACGTAATAAGTCAACAATATCAAGATCATCCATGAGGACTCATGCCTCCAATTAAACCATTTAGGGAAATTGAGTTCTTTGAGTTTGAGTAATTCTATTAATTCAATATGTTTTTCCTTTAATATTATCGTGTCGGAACATGACACTCCGATCCAATAATACCATTAGTTTATCATTTATTATTAACACTTTTAATCTATTGATAATATTTCATCAAGCCTTCTTTATTCAAGGCGTCATTTTGATAAGAGGTTCAAGATTATAAATTTCACGGTCTCAAGATTTCAGAACAATCACAAGCCACACAACCAAATCACACAATCCCACAATCACACAGTTAAGTACATAGATAACTTCACAATATCATTCAGTACATATTTATCACTATTAAGAGTTTACTATCAAATAACATAAACCATAACCTACCTTCACCGAAGAACCAAAATTAAGCAATCTAAGTCACAATGATTTTCCTTTCCTCAATGTCTCGAAACGTTTCCAATCTATCAAGTATACAATATTTGTAAGTTAAAGTGTTTATAAACACTCATATTAATATATGTCTAGCCTAGACTCAAAAATTCATCTAATACTATAATTAATTTCCTGAATTTCAAATCTAAGGCAAGTCTTAATTTCTCTGGCTAACAAAACTTTAATAAAATTTAAACAATTGGATAAACCTAACATTTAATTACCCATCTCAATATATCAAACTTAATCATAATACGATAACAGAACTATAATATTTAAAAAAATGAAAGCCACTGGTTACAAAACCAGTGGCAACGAAAGCTCAACCATGCGTACACTTTATATCACAATTGTTAATATCAATACTAACATGACTGCCTCAATCATTTGGTTATCATTACCAATGATTGCAGGCAGAAAGTTGTTGGATTAACATATAGCCAAAATGTATATAATACTTTGCCAAAAGAACATTTTCCACCGCAATCTCTTTTCAACAAACCAAAAAGAATTAATGTATATGTAATAATAATAACAAAAATTGATTCTTTCAATACCTATATCCAACCCAACGTGTGCAATAGTAGAGTCCGAAACTCAAAGGGTACAAATTTTTTACAAAAATTTCAAAACGGTATATAAAATTTTATATTAACCAAAACGGTAAAATCGCTGCAGGAGCAGCGATTTACAAAGTGAAATCGCTGCTGAGGCAGCGATTTAGCAAAAATTTTTTTTTTTTAATAAAAAAATGAAATCGCTGCTTGGGCAGCGATTTCAAAAATTTTCTTCTTACAAATCGCTGCCCTGACAGCGATTTCATATTATTTTTAATTTTTTTTTAAAATTAAGGTATATCGCTGCCAGTGCAGCGATTTAATAAAAAAAATTTTTTTTTTAAATAAATCGCTGCCAGGGCAGCGATTCATAAAAAAAAAAAAAAAATTTGATAAAATTTTTTTTGACATAAATCGCTGCTCTGCTAGGGGCAGCGATTTTTTTTTTTTAAAAAATTTTTTTTTTATTAAATCGCTGCACGAAGCTTTTTAAAAAAAAAATTAAAAAATTTTAATACAGCGATTTTATATATATAAAAAATTTATAATATTTTTTGAAATTTAAATATATAAATTCAATAATTTTTTTCTTATAAGTTATATATTAAAAAAAAATTCAATAATTTTTCTTATAAGTTATATATTTAAATTTCAAAAAATATTATAAATTTTTTATATATATAAAATCGCTGTATTAAAATTTTTTAATTTTTTTTTTAAAAAAGCTTCGTGCAGCGATTTAATAAAAAATTTTTTTTTTTAAACAAATCGCTGCCCCTAGCAGCGATTTATGTCAAAAAAAATTTATCAATTTTTTTTTATTAAATCGCTGCACTGGCAGCGATATACCTTAATTTAAAAAAAAAAATTTTTTTTTTTAAATTAAGGTATATCGCTGCCAGTGCAGCGATTTAATAAAAAAAAATTGATAAATTTTTTTTGACATAAATCGCTGCTAGGGGCAGCGATTTGTTTAAAAAAAATTTTTTTTTTTAAATTAAGGTATATCGCTGCCAGTGCAGCGATTTAATAAAAAAAAATTGATAAATTTTTTTTGACATAAATCGCTGCTAGGGGCAGCGATTTGTTTAAAAAAAATTTTTTTTTTTAAATTAAGGTATATCGCTGCCAGTGCAGCGATTTAATAAAAAAAAATTGATAAATTTTTTTTGACATAAATCGCTGCTAGGGGCAGCGATTTGTTTAAAAAAAATTTTTTTTTTTAAATTAAGGTATATCGCTGCCAGTGCAGCGATTTAATAAAAAAAAATTGATAAATTTTTTTTGACATAAATCGCTGCTAGGGGCAGCGATTTGTTTAAAAAAAATTTTTTTTTTTAAATTAAGGTATATCGCTGCCAGTGCAGCGATTTAATAAAAAAAAATTGATAAATTTTTTTTGACATAAATCGCTGCTAGGGGCAGCGATTTGTTTAAAAAAAATTTTTTTTTTTAAATTAAGGTATATCGCTGCCAGTGCAGCGATTTAATAAAAAAAAATTGATAAATTTTTTTTGACATAAATCGCTGCTAGGGGCAGCGATTTGTTTAAAAAAAATTTTTTTTTTTAAATTAAGGTATATCGCTGCCAGTGCAGCGATTTAATAAAAAAAAATTGATAAATTTTTTTTGACATAAATCGCTGCTAGGGGCAGCGATTTGTTTAAAAAAAATTTTTTTTTTTAAATTAAGGTATATCGCTGCCAGTGCAGCGATTTAATAAAAAAAAATTGATAAATTTTTTTTGACATAAATCGCTGCTAGGGGCAGCGATTTGTTTAAAAAAAATTTTTTTTTTTAAATTAAGGTATATCGCTGCCAGTGCAGCGATTTAATAAAAAAAAATTGATAAATTTTTTTTGACATAAATCGCTGCTAGGGGCAGCGATTTGTTTAAAAAAAATTTTTTTTTTTAAATTAAGGTATATCGCTGCCAGTGCAGCGATTTAATAAAAAAAAATTGATAAATTTTTTTTGACATAAATCGCTGCTAGGGGCAGCGATTTGTTTAAAAAAAATTTTTTTTTTTAAATTAAGGTATATCGCTGCCAGTGCAGCGATTTAATAAAAAAAAATTGATAAATTTTTTTTGACATAAATCGCTGCTAGGGGCAGCGATTTGTTTAAAAAAAATTTTTTTTTTTAAATTAAGGTATATCGCTGCCAGTGCAGCGATTTAATAAAAAAAAATTGATAAATTTTTTTTGACATAAATCGCTGCTAGGGGCAGCGATTTGTTTAAAAAAAATTTTTTTTTTTAAATTAAGGTATATCGCTGCCAGTGCAGCGATTTAATAAAAAAAAATTGATAAATTTTTTTTGACATAAATCGCTGCTAGGGGCAGCGATTTGTTTAAAAAAAATTTTTTTTTTTAAATTAAGGTATATCGCTGCCAGTGCAGCGATTTAATAAAAAAAAATTGATAAATTTTTTTTGACATAAATCGCTGCTAGGGGCAGCGATTTGTTTAAAAAAAATTTTTTTTTTTAAATTAAGGTATATCGCTGCCAGTGCAGCGATTTAATAAAAAAAAATTGATAAATTTTTTTTGACATAAATCGCTGCTAGGGGCAGCGATTTGTTTAAAAAAAATTTTTTTTTTTAAATTAAGGTATATCGCTGCCAGTGCAGCGATTTAATAAAAAAAAATTGATAAATTTTTTTTGACATAAATCGCTGCTAGGGGCAGCGATTTGTTTAAAAAAAATTTTTTTTTTTAAACAAATCGCTGCCCCTAGCAGCGATTTATGTCAAAAAAAATTTATCAATTTTTTTTTATTAAATCGCTGCACTGGCAGCGATATACCTTAATTTAAAAAAAAAAAATTAAAAATAATATGAAATCGCTGCCAGGGCAGCGATTTCTAAGAAGAAAATTTTTGAAATCGCTCCTTGGGCAGCGATTTCATTTTTTTATTAAAAAAATTAAATTTTGCTAAATCGCTGCCTCAGCAGCGATTTTACTTTGTAAATCGCTGTTCCGGCAGCGATTTTACCGTTTTGGTTAATATAAAATTTTATATACCGTTTTGGAATTTTTGTAAAAAATTTGTACCCTTTGAGTTTCGGACTCTGCAAGTCTCACCCTACTAATATTAATTTATGAGAGCATAAAAATTACCTCGATGTTGTTCTTTCCATGTATAGCCGCAAAAATTGTTTTCTCCTCAATTTTTCCTTCTTCTCCAATTTATTTATTACTCTACTGCTTATATAATCAATTATAAAAAGTAGTAAAACTGACCCACAATTTATTTTAATATTATTTTCTTTAACCACCAACTAAATAAATTAGTAAAAACTACCCCACTAATTTCATAATTATTGTTACGAACAATCCAAAATACACATTTAGAACATATCAAAAAGTATTTTATGCCAAAAAAAACGCATGTAGTCAAAACAACCATAAGGGTCGTAACAATAGATACCAATTTACCATTCGTTCGTCCTCGAAATATCAAAGGGAGGTGATGGTAAGAAAGGAAATTTTCTCAACAATTCATTCAAAATATTAGTACCCAAGGTCTGATATCAAAAGTATCAAACCCACCAATTGGAGATCTGCACCTCTTCACATGTAATGCCTCAAGTGGGTCCATCTCGCTACTCAAGTGATAATTGTTGTTTTATATAAGCTCAACTAACAACAAAATCTAAGGTGGACTCTTCAATTGACCGATTCTTCCACTAGACCTTGATACAACCATCAGAGGAAATATTTTCTAACATAACCATGAAAAAATCCTGAACTAATATTGGTACAACAAGGGGTGAACCTGAACCAACCACCACACACTCGTAATCATTAACCATCGCAGACCTTAGACCTTATCAAGATTTCATCCTCATAACATAATATTTCCTCGGACTTAAGCTATAAAAACATGATTTTTAGACATCAAGTAATCATCAAGGAGAATCAAACACATCTGACTTTCAGGTTTTGGGAAATGATATTTAGTAAGATTTTGAGTTTTCGCGTTATCTTTGTATTTTGTAAGTTAGGTTAAATTGGTTGGTTCTCTCACTTAGGAGGTTAAGTGTGGGTGTCACTCACGACTCGTTTTGGGTCGTGACAACATAGTTTTGGAAGAAACCATTTATGTACTTTCTCTTTCACCGATATATACCACTCAAATCTCCATTTTTTGGGCCTTCCAAACATAATTTCTTGGCACCTTCAAGTTCATTTTTGTAGTTCTCTTGTCTTCTCAACAAGATCTTTCGAATTCGTTAAGCCATTTGCCCATTTTTTGCTTCTTCTGCAAAACAAAACAGAGAACTCCTTCAATTCTCCTTAGTAAAACATTCAAGAGAACTTTTAGCTCTCTTTTAGGATCCTCTCTCAATTTTTGCTCAAATCTGCTACTTTTACACTTGTATAGTTTGCACAAAGAAAAATGTTAATTACGTCGTCACATAGTTAAGACCGACTCAGTATAAATGTTTCACAAATGAAGAACTCTCTATTCCCATGGTAAAGGCTTGAGATCGACTCAAAAGATTGTTCTCATCTTCTCATATGTTGCGATTCCAGGTCAGTTCTATCAATCTTTGCCCTTATGGGTCTCAATCTCAAAGTTTTCAAAAAAAAAATTCTAAAAAATTTTCTTTCCGCTCTAATCCTTTTCACTGTTGGGTATTCCAAAATCAAATAAGATTCCTGATTAAAGTAGCAATTAAGGTAAGTATTCATGGCCTTGGATATATTTCATTATCCTCTTGAATTTCATAGACTATATTTTCTATTTTACCGCTAATAAGTCTAGAATGTGTGAAAAGCAGACAGAGTCGGGTCTTATATTCTTGAAATTATTGGTAGAAGAATTAGAGTGTGTGGCAGAACTTTCTTTGACGTGCGTATCAATGTTTTGATAGCTTTGAGATTTCAATAGTTCTTTCTCGTGATTAATTTAATATTCAAAGAACCTGGCCTACTTTGTGTTAGATATCTAAACTAACAACAAACCTTTGAAAAATTACATATAAAACCCACAGGAAACACCAACATATATACACGAACATGCTCATTGACCTTTTTTCCAACACCTTATAATTGAGATAAATAATTAGGATTAACTGATGTAATGTTTATTGTAGCCATATCAATTTTAAAACTCTGTGTGTATGTCATACTTGCAAGCTAGCAATATCTTTGGATGACGTATTATCCTAAATTACCCCTAAAAGAAACTGATGGCACAAGCATAAATTGGAGGATTTAAACGCGAGGAAACTAAGATTACTAGCTGAAGTTCAATAAGTTTGTTAAACTTTATCCAAAGGGTTTCATATACTTGAAATTATTTTTTTAAAACATTGTTGAATTCAATATTTTGCCTTAGACGTCAAAATAATGTATCTTGGATAATGGATTATGGAACTAAGGGAAAAGAATTATGCTGGTCATTATTTTGGAGTTTTATGTTATTTTTCATTCTTCATTGAGTTGAAGATATAACCATTATTCTTTGCATGTCCGTTTTCTCGAAATGCTTGTAGACTTTCTTTTCTATCCTCTCCTTCTTGTAATAGAGATTAAACTTTTTAGTTATGTGCTCGGAGAGAGGGGTCCACAATGAATATTTATGAAGAATGTGTTGCGAGCTTGTATAAGTTTGCTCATTTGAAGTAGTATATACAAAGTCATGGAGTTGAGCTGTCTTGTGTGTGCTTATTGTTGCATATCTCTATTGTTTGTGTTATTATCATGCCTGTTACTTATCTAAAAGTAAACCTTCATATTTCTGATTTATTGTTTTTGTGTACATATAACACTAATGAATTTAAATATTGAATTAATTTCAAATATTGTCAAAGTATGTAAAGTGTAATACATTGAACCACGAAAGGGGAGCTCCTAATAAGCTCTATCAAAAGTGAGCCACAATCACACCTTTTAACCTTGGTGCTTTGAGACTCTATGTGGTTCCCTTCCTCCTCAAAAACAAATATAACTTTTCTTTTTTTTTAATTAACATACAAATACTTTTGTCTAGGACCTCCATGGATTAGAACATTTTAAAAGTATTTCTCTTAATATTTTCCATAAACAAAGGCCATTTGTATGTCATGACTGCCAGTCAAACTACCTTAAATGGGATCACTTGACAATTCGTCTCTTGTAGCACCAAGAGAAATTGTTTGAGTGTACACTATATTGCGTGTGAAATATGTGGATCCAAGAAATATAAGAAGAAAATATTTAGGGGGATAAAAATGAGTATACTATTTTTGAGTCAGTTATGCAGAAAAGGATTAATTATACCACCCCCAATACAAATATCGTGTATCAAGCGCCATAATATTTGTGGTGGATCTTAGTGAAATCACCTTATCAACTGTGAGTCCATCTGTTTTCTGGATTATTTGCTAATTTTCGTCACTCATTTTCTTCCTTTGGGTTTTCATTATTGTTTATTTTTTATGTTGTGTACTATTTTATTTCGTCATTTTCAAGTTGTATACAAGTCTAAACAACTATATTATCAATCATATTGACCACATATGGTGTGAAGAATATAATCAACTCAACTTGTCAAAACAAAACATTTCTTTTTTCCAGAAGTATTTTGATGCGTGCAATGACAGAAATTAAGGAAGTTTTACATGCATGGTTGAGTAATTTTAGCTTTAATCATTCCTGGACTACTCTAACATAGCCACTAATCTTACATGTTATATGTGACTCCTAGACTTACTGTAATTCCCATTTTGCTACATATAAGTGATTTTTTTGATATAATGGTGCGTCGTATTTACACGTTGAATTAAGTACTTTATAAAATTGTACTATTTTTACCTATTTTGTTCTATTTGTATATTGCAGCATTGTAAATCCACAAGACGCTAATATTATCATGAGATTTTCTCTCCAAGTTAATACATTAAGATTGAGGACAGACCAACAGTAAAACAAGGTTGATTATGATTACCGTGAAGTGTATTTGACAATATTGATTTGTCATGATTACTCGTGAAGTGTATTTGATAATTGTTATGTTGTATAATTTTCTAGAAGTGTACTACATTTGTTAGTTTTGATATAAATTATTCATAAAAATTTTCAAAAGTGTCCTATAAAGAAACATGCTATATTGTCGCAATAGTGATTTGAAGATAATACCAACTCTTTGAACATAACTACATTCTACTAGACATAAGAAACGTGCTATGACCATTGTCACAATAGTGTTTTGAAGAGTTTGTAATTGGAAGAAAACAACAATATGGTTCAAGAATTATGGAACTAAAGTTGGCTATTTTTTGTAGAACTTTCGTATGACTCTCATCGGACTCTGTGATTTTCTTTGTTCAAGAAAATGGTGTAAACCATTTATAGTAAAATGATACACTTGGATGGTTGATCATGTCGCATAGAATAATGGGTAGGAAATGAGCAACTAAGTAATATACTTGCGTTAAAGTTTGTAATTGCATTAAAGAAAAGCACAATGAAACAAAATAGACAACTCATGTTCTATATAAATTTGGGTATATGTTCATCACGGTTTATCATTGAATTTTGTTTTGTATTTACGATATATTATTGTTATTACTATAATAATAACAAGAAGAAAAAGAAGAGATTCAATCTAATTCTAGAGTTCCAAAAGGTGCAAGATGAAGTAAGGATATCTAAAATGTGAAGGAGTACACACACAAAAGGTCAATTATAATTTTATGTATACACAATATAATTTTTCATTGGAGGAGGGTTTGGATGAACCCCTCGCCCTACCTAGATCTTTACGAATTCACTTTTTTCGTCAAAAAGATATAAAAAGATTGTTTTCGCTATATTGTTGACTCAAAAAATGATGAATCCATGTGATATTTCATGTTTATTCTAATTTATTTATAAACTATTTATTGTTCTTTGAGAGTGATAATCAGATGCAGATGCACGAGACACATTCAACATTATATTAAGGCCTAATTCATCAGTAGCCACTTAAAGTTGTCCGCATATTTCATTTAGACACCTTATCTTAGGCTTGTTCCAATTGAACACCTTTTTTAGTTAAAAAAAATACCAATCGAATATATTTTGACAATTAACTAAAAGAAAAGATGGTGTGTCATACACTCGTGACTGACGTAACATAATAGCTAATCAAAAAGAGACATATGGCATTGTCACGACCCAAAACCGAGCCGCGACTGGCACCCACACTTACCCTCCTATGTGAGCGAACCAACCAATCTAAACCTTAACATTTCATTATAATATCAACAGAAAGTAATGCGGAAGACTTAAACTCATTAATAAAAAGACAATTCAATAACTTCTAAAATTCAACATCTATTATTCCCCAAAATCTGGAAGTCATCACCACAAGAACATCTATGATCAAATTACTAAACTAAGAGTATTCTAAGAAGCTAAAATAACAAAAGCTAGTCCATGCCGGAACTTCAAGGCATCAAGACATGAGGAAGAAGATCCAGTCCAAGCTAGA
>NC_028647.1:54343498-54399127 GCF_001406875.1 Solanum pennellii | reverse complement strand
CCCGTCATGCCCATGACGGTCCGTCGTGGGTTCCGTCGACTCACACAGTTTTTCCAGAAATAAAATCTGCTGCTCAAAACGACTAAACAGGTCGTTATAGGCATTGGTCCCATAAAAGAAAAGTAAACATAAATTAAAAATAAAATAAACAAAAATTATTTTTTTCAGTAAAAATCATTTTCTTTTTAAAAAAAAATAATTTCCCTCTTCTTCTTCTTCTTCTTCTTCTTCCCAGAGAACACCCCACAAGCCCCACGATCGTTCCCCATTTTCTTTATCAGAAGAGGCAAAATCAAAACTTAGGCTTTTTTCCTTTTAATTCGAAATTATACAAACTTTTTTCCTACACATCCACCTACCCATCTCCTTTAATCCTATTCAACAGCATTGGTATTTCTCCCTGTCTACTATTTTCTTAAATATTAATTTAGATTTTTTGTTGTTTTTTTTCTTTGAGTTTTGTAGGATTTATATCTTTTAACGATTTAAAAAAAAATTCAGATTCGTCGAGAAAAATGGAGTTCCATCAAAACTATTTTTGATGCAATTTGATTCAATTTCTTATGACAATAAATTTAGATATTGATGGTGTCGGTGTGGTGAAAGAAGGGGAGGAAAACAATGACTTGAAAAATAAAAGGGGAAGAAGATGATCATAGAAAGAATGGCGGTGACGGAAAGTTGGTGGCAATGGTGGTTGAGTTGAGTCAAAGAAGAAGAGGAGTTGCTACTCCATTTTTTTTTTAAAAACTATTTTTTTAAGTAAATGATGTCTTTCACGCTCTTTTGGTGTGTGGATTACACACATGATGCCATGTCAGCAAAAAATGTTTAATACGTACAAATGTATTGTTGTATAGGTGGTCAATAGGTAAAAGGTCGAATTGGGGTGGCTAAATAAAATATGAGGACAACTTTAAAGGGACGTATATGACTTAAACCTTATAATAAAACTCAAATTGTTGTTGGGCCCGTGCTAATCTAGTATTTTATTATATATTATATAGAAGAGTGAAGTGGGAGCACGACCATGGATATGAAGAGTTGTACAATGAGAAAAACCAAGTGTACTATGTACTTAGCCTTGTCTTATTCCCCTCACCAATAGCCTTTAAAAACATGTAGGTCTATTCTCTTTTTATCATTATAAATTTTAAATTCTCAACAATTATTAACTTCATTCATATATTGTGCACCACATTTATTTTTCAATCTTCAATATATATTTTTTTACATGCCCTATATTTAGTCTTCAAAATATAAAATCAAATTAGCTTTTACAATAGTACAATTTCAAAAATATTTTTAACTATAGAATTTATCTTTTGGCAATTTTAGAATTCAAATTTTAAATTATTATTATATAGAATTTTTTTTAAATATAGAAGAGCCATGGTAGGACGACCATGGCTATGAAGAGTTGTACAATGAGAAAAAACAATTGTACTATGTACTTAGTGTTGTCTTATTCCCTCACCAATAGCCTTCAAACACTTGTAATAATGTGAGTCCATTCTCTTTATATCATTATAAATTTACTATCTATTATAAATTTTAAATTCTCAACAATTATTAACTTCAATCACATATTGTGCACCCCATTTATTTTTCAATCTTCAATATATTTTTTTTCTACATGCCCTATATTTAGTCTTTAAAATATAAATCAAGTTAGTTTTTACAATAGTACAATTTTAAAAATGTTCTTAACTATATAATTTATCTTTTTGGCAATTATAGTGCTCAAATTTAAAAATAAATGCAAATTTGATAAATTATCAATTGATTCTAAATATATCCATCTTCTTGTCTCAAATAAGAAGTGGGATTTATTTCTTTTTAAGTAAATTATCTTATTTTTAAAATGTTACTATCTTTCATGAACATACTCTATGACAAATTTAAATTTCAAAATTATTTCATATATAGTTGTAGTTCATAAAAAGAAGAAGATTATTAAAAGATTTATCAATTGAATCAAGACAGAAAACATATAACCATAACTTATGCTTTTAAACTACATGTAATATCTCACTAGAGACATATATGACACAAATATTTTAAATATGAATCATATTACCATGATTAAAAAAAAGTACAACAAATTTTTTTCATACTAAAAAGGTAAAACTATTATTACAAAAAATATTTTTATCTTTAAGATAGACAAAATAAATGAAATTTCATTCGATTTTTTATTATTTTGCTATAAAAAAAATTAATTGAATGGAACTGTAGTTGTGCAAGTTGGATATAGAGTTTTTAATATTTTTTAATAAAATAAATTTATGACTTGGCTTTATATATTTATAGTCAATTAAACTTGTCACTAAAATTTTATTTTGATATACAAACTACGACTTGTTTCGATGAAATACCTAAACACTTCACTCATTTTTTGTTCCAATTTTGAAAAAAAAAATTGTGTGCGTGATTATAAATGCTTATAGATAGTTATAATAACCATATAAACATGTCATCTCAATTAATTATATCTGCATCCACCAAATTAGAACATGCTTGAGGTTTACCTTTTTTTTTTATTCAGTCGAATACATAAAATTAAAGAAGATGACATATTCATATCCAAAGTATATTGTAATTTAATTTAATGTTAATGTCTAACATGAAGTTAAAATGACCATTAGATTACATATTCTTTTAATATTAATCATGATAACTTATATAAGTTATAAGTTATTTTTTAATTTTATAGAAATAAAAAGAGTACTTCAAAGTCTAATGCTCACTATACTCTTTAATTTATTTACGTAAAATATTAAAAATTAATTTATTATTTAAGAATATGATTAAAAATATATAAATACAACTTAAGACCGTAATATTGGGCCCGTTAACGGCCCTTTTCATATCTAGTTTCTATATTATAGAGAAGAGTGAAGTGAGAGGACGACCAAGGGTAAAAATATAATTTCATACTAACAAAAATCTATTAAGAAATATAATTAATAATTCTAAAAACATCTTTCTATATATGAAGTGAATAATGTTCAAGGGCAAAAATATAATTTCAGGCTAACAAAAATCTATCAATAATGATAACAATGAAATTAAGTAGTTCTAGATACATCTTAAGTAATTGTTATTATCATTATTATTTTATTATTATTAAATAGAAGAGTCATGGTAGGACAATCATGGCTATGAAGAGTTGTACAATGAGAAAAACCAATTGTACTATGTACTTAGCCTTGTCTTATTCCCTTACCAATAGCCTTTAAACACGTGTAATAATGTAGGTCCATTCTCTTTATATCATTATAAATTTGAAATTCTCAACAATTATTAACTTCATTCATATATTGTGCACCCCATTTATTTTTCAATCTTCAATATATATTTTTTTACGTGCCTTATATTTAGTCTTCAAAATAAAAAATCAAGTTAGCTTTTACAATAGTACAATTTTAAAAATATTTTTAACTATAGAGTTTATCTTTTGGCAATTTTAGAACTCAAATTTAAATTATTATTAAATAGAATTTTTTTAATATAGAAGAGCCATGGTTGGACGACCATGGCTCTAAAGAGTTGTACAATGAGAAAAATCAATTGTACTATGTACTTAGTCTTGTCTTATTCCCTCACCAATAGCCTTTAAACACGTGTAATAATGTGATCCATTCTCTTTATACCATTATAAATTTACTATCTATCATAAATTTTAAATTCTCAACAATTATTAACTTCATTCTTATATTGTGCACTCCATTTATTTTTCAATCTTCAATATATATTTTTACATGCCCTATATTTAGTCTTCAAAATATAAAATCAAGTTAGTTTTTACATGTCACGACCCAAAAAGGGACGTGAGGACACTCGTCTTATCCCAACAAGACAAGTCAGCCTAAAACTCAACTATTACAATAAAATGCGGAAAGTTTACTATCAACTTACATTAAACCCCAAAACCTGGTGGTCACGTGTACAAGCCTCTAAAGTATTATAATTGAATTAAACGAAAATATAAGTCTCAAATGAACTTGTTTGTAGAATAGAACAAGATCAAAACTATGAAGAAAGAGAGTCAGCTGAGACGACAAACAGCTACCTCACAAATCTCCAAGAAGCCTCAGAAAAGAAGAGTATGACAAGTACAACAAAAATTCAGGCTTAATAACCTACAAAAACAATTGTAGAAGTAAGGGATGAGTACCAAACCACACGGTACTCAGCAAGTAAACCTCTAAACACAAGCTAAGGGAATGAAATACAAGTACTCCTACCACCCCCAACCGAACCTCCACAACTACAACTTGCATAAAAATAAGCCCAACCTAACAACTCACGGTTTACAGTGCACATAGTTCAACAAGAACACCTAAATAAATTACATATCCTCAACAACAACACTTTGACAAATTACATATCCTCAACAATAATACTTCAATATTAATCAATCACAAGTTTCGCAGAAAGGCAATCACAAGATCAGCAAAATACAATATCAAGTTCACTAATGATAAGTATGTGCAATGCAATGGAATGCAATGTCAAGTATAACGATTCATGTCTGATCTAGTGATACACACTCGCTGTCTCTCAGTCCGGGACCTAATGGGGACATATCTGTCCATGCATCTGTCGCGGCGTACTATACGACCCTCCATAATACTAACCATTGCGACGCGCGATACGTCCCTCGAAATATAGTATCTATCACGGCGCGCGATACGTCCCTCGAAATGGTACATTCTCTTTAAGTTCTCATTTTTTCTCAATGCACATAACACTTGTCACAATCATGTCTTAAAATAATGCAAATGTCATGTTCACACAAATAAAGAGGATATGACCACTTTCATAACAATGCACAATTCACAACAACATCAACAATGATTCAACAAACTTTTCAAACCATTCTTTATTATCAACACATCACACACAAGCAATTATTCACATTGCCTTTTATTACCCTTTGTTTTCATCATTAAAATTAATTAAGTAAAAATTTAAGGAATCCCATAGTGTAATTCAATAATTACATTCTGTCCCGACAAATTTAGTATTTACAAAAAATCCCTTAAATTTGTTGAGCCGTGATACTTTAGACTCTAGTGATACATGGTAAATGATACATGGTAAGTTTAAACTGTTAAGAAAAAATGGGAAAAAAATGGTACATTTAATGTTGTTACTAAAACAGCTTAATTTACGGTAACAGATCATTAATCAGCATAAAATCAGCACGTAATTGGATATTAATTTCAATTTTTGAAAATCAAAGATTATATCATCTATTTTGAAAACATTTTTTTATGAACAATCTGTTAAATTTCGAACTACAGTAATTTTATTGTTGTTACAGTGGATTTTTCAAGATGAATACTTCGATTTTGATGAGACATTCCAGAATTTGGGTGAACGAATTGCAGTATGAAAGTTACAAAATCGACGGAATCGTTGTTGGAGATTCAATTTCGTTTTCTAATCTCAAAGCAGCAATTGCAGCCGAGTTGGATATTGATGTATCAAGGAAAAAAATTGAAATTTGATACATTGTAGAAGGTAACTCCTGTCCGATGAAACTTAAGAACGATATGAGTGTTAAACTATATTTTGAACTGAAAAAAAAAACGAGCCTGGATTTTCAGTGTATCCATTATGTATTGACACAATTGAAAAGAATAGTGGTACTGTACATAACTTTGATGGAACAAGTGGAGAAATAACGTGTGTAGAAGGCACAACACATGATACACAGGCTTTGGCAATGGTTGAAACTAGCTTATTTGATTCACCTGAAAATGCAGAAGTTGGAGTTGCAAATGTTATAATCAATTCAGATATTGTTGATGTGAAGACAGGTCAGATATATAAGGATAAAGCAACACTTGTAGATGTGATGACGAAATATAAGATAAAGAACAACTTCAATTGCAAAGTAAAGAGGTCTGATCAACAAAGGTATGACAGTGTTTGATATTTTAATGTATCATTTGTTCTTTTATATTTTAATTAGTACATGAAACATTACTATTTTAAATGAAAACCTACATGTATCATTTGTTCTTTGATATTTTAATGTATCACCATTTCAGTAATTTGTTTTGATACATTGAAATAACTATTTTGATACTTTAATATACTACTACTGATATAGTAAGGACTGTATCAATTTAAACAGTCATATAACAACTAGTGGATACTTTTCATTAATGTTGATACTTTTCTTAAAAATTGGTTGATACTTTTTGTGTAATTCATTGTTTGATTACTTTAAACATTATTGTTGAATATATTATATGATGCAATTGCTATATGTATTAATATGCTTAAAAAATGTACGCAGCTATGTGTTGTTATGCTTTTCAGACAAATGTGGTTGGACTATGAAGGCGTCCTGCAGGAAAAAATCTGATATATTCATTGTTAGAAATTTCAATAGTGAACATACGTGTCCGATGAGGGAGAGGGTATTAACCAAAGTCCAAGCAACAGTCGAATTTGTAAGTGGAGTGACTGCTCCAAAATTGGTCAATTATAAACGAATTTATACTCCAAGAGATATAATTGATGATATTAGAGAATATTATGGGGTTGAAATATCTTACCAGCAAGCATGGCGTGCTAAAGAACGTGCACTCTCCATGATTAGGGAAAAACCATCTGCAGGATATAGACGGATGCCGCGATACATACACATGTTAAAAACTGTGTATCCAAATTCTTATATAAGAATGCATAAGACTGAAGAGGATGAATTTATGTATCTGTTCATCGCCTTAAGACCATTCATTAGGGGATTTAATTACTGCAGACCAGTAGTTGTTGTGGATGGTGCACATCTGAGTGGAGCTTACAAAGGGACATTTGTATCAGCAAGCACACTTGATGGCGCAGGTATTTTTTATTTATAGTAATGATGTCTTTTTATATATTACGTATCAAATAATATAATGTGTGTGTAATCAGGTTGCATATTTCCATTGGCATATGGTGTTGTTGACACCGAAAATGATTGTTCGTGGACATGGTTTTTCGAACAGTTCAAACATGCATTTGGCGATAGAAAAGATATGTGTGTTGTTTCAGATAGAAATGAGAGTATCATGAAGAGTGTAAGGATTGTGTTCCCCGATGTACCTCATTATGCATGCATCTGGCATCTTTGGAAGAATGTATGTGGAAACTTCAAAAGGAGCAGAAAGGCCATAAGTGATCTATTCTACTCTATGGCCAAGGCATATAGAAAGGAAGATTTTGATAAGTTGATGGCTAAGGTTGATAGAATTGATCACAGGGTTAAGGAGTACCTTGAATATGCAGGTTACGAAAAGTGGTCAAGAGTTCATGCAACAGTAAACAGAGGTAGAATGATGACTTCAAACATTGCAGAATGTATCAATGGTTGTCTTGTTGAAGCACGCCAATTAACTATATTAGAATTCTTGGAAGAGGTTAGAATTCTTTTTGGATCTTGGCATTGCAAAAACAGAGAAGTAGCCTCATACACAAAGGACACATTAGGTAGAAAATTTGAGGAATTGTTGATTATAAACGCAGTTAAAAGATCAAAAATGGAGGTATGTATCATTATATAATACTTTATATTATATATATATCTAATTCAGTGTATCATTCTGCATTTTTTAACATGATTTGTTTTTTACAAATTATATATTTAAAATTTTTAATGTACACAGGTTGTTCCATCATCTGAATTTATTTTCTCAGTTTATGAAAATGGAAGAAGATATATTGTTTGTCTTGAGCGGAAAGTATGTTCTTGTGGTAGATTTCAACTAGATGAGATACCTTGTTCACACGCAATCGCTGTATTGAAAAAAAAGAATGTCACCGATATGAATTCGTATTGCTCTGATTATTACAAGCCTGATGCATTGGCAAAAACATATGAAACTCCAATGGTACCAATGCCAGATAAGGAAGATTGGTCAGATCCTAAAAATGTGGTAGCTGAAACTGTGTATCCACCTAGATACAGAAGATCATCTGGACGACCAAGAAAAAGAAGAAGAAAGAATGCAGATGAAAAGATTTCGGTGAACACAAACTGTTGTGGACAATGTGGACAAGAAGGACACAACAGAAGAACTTGTATTTTCTACCCAAAAGAGAAGCGAATTAGTCGTAATGTTTCTATGATATCAATAATAATTTATAACGTAAACATTTTAATGAATTTCAGTTTTCATTACAGTTGCAAATTGAACACTTTTTGTTTAGATAAATAAACTTACAAACATGTGGTAATTAAATTTGAAGTCGTGCTTTGAATTATAAATACCTTGTTATTATTGGTGTTGATAAATATACTTGTGTCAATATTTATTTTTAATATAAAATTTTATAAATCTTATGATACACTAAGATATATAAATTTAAGAATTATTAGGTAACATATTGTACATGATACATATTGTTTATCTAGTCTATCATGTACTAATAGTGTGTGTTTTTGGTACATATTGTTTATCTAGTGTATCATGTACTTTTAGTGTGAATCATTGATTTGCACAATGATACATCTCCGTTAGATAAAAAATACAAAATATTATTGATGTTATTGTGTACTTTACAATGACTATAAATCATGTATCATGTGATTTTATATAATTTAACTTGTGTAATGCTTTTTCTGATATGCTTTTCTTGAAATATACAGTAAAAAACTTTACTTTTAAAAAATAATACCAATTCATATAACTATGCTATTCAATTTATCTAAATATCATATAAAATTTAAGGATTATAGGGTAACATAGTGTACATGATACATACGGTTTAGCCAATGTATCCGGTATTTTTAGTGTGTGTTTGGTATATATGTATCATTTGGTTTTGCCCAATGTATCATCTCCATTAAATAAAAAATTTAAAAATCTTTATTTCTATGTTTAATTATAAATACTTTGACTATACTTTATTAAAGGAATTAAACCTGTGTGGGGCTATAATATGTCTGATATTTATATTTTCAATATAAAAATATTTGTTACGTAATGTTAAAAAAAATATTCATGGAAATTGACAAAACCAAAAAAATAACATTAAAAAGGATCAAAATAGTTGTTCAATAACATATAAAAACAATAAATATAACATTAAAACATTGTTTTATCATGAAATGCTACACTATGTGAACTAAATCTTCTTCTGGTGGTGGTGTGACTATGCCCCTGGATTTTGGTGGATCATCATTGTCGCGAACATATCCGCACTTAGCCTTCTCACTTCCATAACTCCACAGCAATGCTCCATATCTTTGACGTAGGTAATCAGAACTAAAATCAGCATATGATATATTGATTTGGTCACTCATATACTCGGCAAATGCAGTAACATATAACCCACAGTCTCTACACAAAAATACAGAATAAATTAAAAACTTAATGATACATTAAAAAGGACAAATGAAAAATTCTTGATACTTACAGGCTATCGCATTTCTGTTTAGGGATGTCTTGTGCAAATTCAATCATGAAAGGAACTTGAGGCTCCAGAAGTGAACCAGTAATGTTGTCTTTGTATGCATGACAATCAACAAATTTTGTGCGTTCATTTTCTTCAAAAAATCCACTGTCAAGTAGGTATGAAGGAAGCATTTTAGACAACATTTTTATCTCATGAGGAATTGTTTTTTTCCTTGTGCTAATTGATGAGTCAAAAACCCTTATCACCCTGTTTTTCAACTCAACAACAGCCAACACCCAATGGAATTCTTGATCACAGTTAATTGGGATGTAGACCTCATCTACAAGATGCCATGGTAAAGCAGCTGGTATTCCAAACCCTTTGATGATGTTAATTATTGACCTCTCATGTACAGATACAACTGAAGCGCGATCAATATGTTCTTGTGTAGTAAGACTATCATCATCATCGTCCATGTAATATCTATCATAACAGTTTTTTACATGTGACATGAACAAGCAGTGGGTTGTTGTGTATCTGTATTGATCCATGCTGCAAAGTTTTGATTTTTTACGAAGGTAGTAAAAAATCACATCGATGTGCTATAAACAAAATGAAAACATAGTAAGAAATGATATACATCTAAACAATATAAAAAAGGAAATATAATTATTAGAATATAGTATGATACTTTTGCAAATTAAATAGTATGATACTTCTACAGAATGTATCGTTGCTAATTAAATAGTATGATACTTCTACAGAATGTATCATGTTAATATTATATAGTTATGACTGATACATATTTGATAAATAGTTTAATATTTTTACCTCATCTGACCAACATTTGTTTGGCTGTGACATGGCATAAAACCAATTCTTGTTCATTGGAAAAGCAACAACAAAGTCCATCATCGTAAATCCAAAAGAAGAAGATTTTGATCTGTATTTATCGTCCGATGGGTTCCTGCATATATGATACATAAGTTTTGAATATATGTACATGATACATAACACTCACTTAATTACAATTTTTATATAACAAAGTATCATGAATTAGTTATATCAAAAATGATTACGCCTAACACTTGCAAAAATAATGTATAAAACTTACTTATTGTTATGATTTTTTAGAAGCCCCCTTGACAACCAATTCATGTAATCCTCAGTAAGTTTCGGCAAAACTTGATCTGTAATGCCACATCCTTCGAACGGGAAATGGAGTCGAGCCATATCCTTCAATTTCTCTTTTCCCTTCTCGCTTGACCCAAAAGAAGTACAATATGGAGATTGAATCCTTCTCGAAGGCATTCTATTTCTATGCGCAGGAGTGACTGAATCAGTTTTTAACAGCAATCTCTGTTATTGGAATATCAGTGGGTAATTGACTGTCGGTCAACAAGTACTGGCTGCTAGTTATATTCTGCGGATTGTAAGAATATAATGGTCTAGCATTAGTAGGATCTCTACCCAAATCTTTGATAAGCGCATCTATTGCTGCTTGAGTTGATGGCGATATTGTTGTTGAAGTGGAAGATTCCTGTATAATATGATGTAATGATTTTTAAAATAAATTTGTGTGTAATAAAATTGTGTGTCATAAATCAAAATTGAAAAATGTACCGATGCATCCATTGTTGTTTATTCGGGAAAAACATGAGGGATGTTGTGTTGAACATTGTCATCAACATCTTGCTCCATGATATGTTCATTTAAATCTTGGTGCGACTGATGTGCGTCACCATCCTGAATATGCTGTTTGAAATAAAAATTGTTAATATAATTTGTGCTAATACGTAACATTGATTATAATCACATGATACATAGTATTGAGTAAATGTGCATGATACATGACAGAATATAAAATGAAAAAGAAAGTGTCCATGATACATAGCATTGACTATATGTGCATGATACACGACATACCCAATGTATCATAAACATTACCTTTGGAGTATCACTGCCTAGTTGTTCACCCTCATTTACAGAAACACCAACACCATCCACATCGACATCCCCTGCATCGTCGACGATTTGATGTTCACCATTTTTACCAGAAAAACCAACACCATCCTCAACTACACCACCCATATCAGAAAGATCAATTGGTATTTGCTGAGATGTTTGTTTGTCAGACTGAAATGTGCTTGTATTAGCCTGAAAATTGATGTTTTCCTTGCCTATAGATTGCATCAGCTGGGAGTGATTTGCTTTTATCAAAATAATCAGTTCCTCAAATTTCTTGTCAACCTACAAATTGTAGATACATTTAGGATAAAAAAAATTTGTTTAAAAATAACAAAAATTATTTACTTAGGTAAGTTTTCAAATGTCCTTTCAACTCTTCAATATGTGGAATTATATTGTTGACATTCTGTGAATCTGCAGACCCATGAACATCACCATCCGGGTTCGGAGACACGTCTGGAACAGAACCATGTACATCAGCAGCCGATTTCGGTGACACTTGTGGAACAGAACCATGTACATCATCAGCATTCGAATTTTGAGGCAGATTTGACATGGAAACATGTACATCATCATCCAGTGTCGGAGACACATTTGATTGATCAGGCTGGTTCTGTTCTGACACCTTTTTTTTTTGAATAATCCTTTTTTTTTCTTTTTGGCGGTGGTGGAGGAGATGTATCAGACACTCTAGAATATGTCCTCAATAACTGTTCGGGAGGTTTTATGGAGAAATTATCAAAATCATATTCCTCATTTGGTTGTACTAATGGTAGTGATGAAGAATGAGCATGTTCAACTTGAGCAAGGTCAAAAGCTTCAATTTCCTCTGCTGTTGGGACAATGTTTGAACATGCATTCTGAATGTATCACAACACATAAGATAATTTAACTGTTAGATACAATAATATTTCATAATGTATCACAAGACATAAATAACGATATTCCATATACAAAAATAAAATTTTACCTCTTGGAAAATGGTACACATAAGCATTTCAAACTTTGCCTTTTCAGACACAACTCTCCAATTGCACATTCTTGGGATGACATTGCGTTCTCTCACAGCTATTTCAGAATTTAAATTGGATGCACATTCGTATATCCAAATGTTAAGTGCATATGGCATCCCATATAATCGGTACAACTTTTTACTAACATCAAAATCCTGTCTAAGTGAAGCAAGTAGTTTGGAAAATGATAGCTGACCCCAAGGAAAATGTTGATATCTACCATCTTCAACCATTAGAAAGTCGACAATAGATATAGCTTTATTATCAAGAGTAGCTAATACAAATGTATGAATAAAGAACAGTATAGACATTTGGAGTGCATCCTGATTGTTCTCCCAATTACCCATCTTAAACCGTTGAACTAGTTGATGCTTTGTAACACTAGTGACTGCACCAGGATAATACTTTTGAAAAAGCATACAATTAGTTTGTTCTGGGTATTTGAAATCATTGGTATTTCCTCTGACCTTAAGTCCTGTTAATAATGCAAATTCATCTATACCAAATTTCAGGACACACCCGTTGGAATGTCTAATATGCAACACATTAGAGTTGCTTTGTTCCAATTCTAAAAGCAATAAGCACTTAGTTATTTGGCCATGAAAATTACATTTAGAAATGTCTAAAAAGGTTCCAAAAATTGTATCCTTAAACATTTGGATAACATTCTCCCCTATGTATTTTTCAAAGTTCTTTAGGAAATTGTTGTTAAAATTGACAGCAAACCTTATGGGATGTGTTGGTATCTTTTTAATCTTGTACTTCAGTGGCTGCAATTTGAAAATAAAACAGCAAATTATAACGATATTGAAATATAAATACTAAATAAAACAACTAATAACTTACTGATACATGGTATCAGTTTTCAGAAATTCATACTACATGAAAAACATGTGATACATATCTACTACATGTATCAGTGCATTGACTAAACATTATAACATGTGATACATATCTAATACATGTATCAGAACATTGACTAAACACTATACACACTGATTCTATATGTATCATCAAGCACAGTTGATGACACAGTTATTAAACTTAGTGAATGATACATTATAACAATTTTCAAAACATGTATCAGTACATCAACTAAACAACTAATACCTTACTGATACATGATATCAGTTTTCAGAAATTCATACTACATGCAAAACATGTGATACATATCTACTACATGTATCGGTGCATTGACTAAACATTATAACATGTGGTACATAACTAATACATGTATCAGTACATCGACTAAACACTGTACACACTGATTCTATATGTATCATCAAGCACAGTTGATGACGCAGTTATTAAACTTATTGAATGATACATTATAACAATTTTCAAAACTTCATGATACATATAAAATATTATGATACACAACAAATTCATGTATCAATTCATCATCTAAAACAGTATACACACTTATTCAAAATGTATCAGCAAGCACACTTGATTCCTTAAAATTTTTACTAATTTCAACAACAGTTTTAAGTACCAATATACTAACCCGAGACAATGTAGGCCTAACAACAATGTTTGCTGCTTCTTTTTTCTTTTTTTGTTGTATTTTGACAACCTTTGATTTTGATGTTTCGCCAGAGTCTTTGTTTGAATCCTTCTGAAGATTCATAGGATCATGCAAAGACTTTTTCCTATTTTCTTTCCAATTTTCATCGTCGGAATCATATATCCTTCTATTAATTAACGGATCCATTATTATGATGTAATAGAACAATTAACAAAAACAAAAAAGAGAAGAAAAGACGAACTGATGATGGATTAAGAATAAAAAGATGATGGGTTAAGACGATGACGGATTAAGAAGAAAAAGACGATGATGGATTAAGAAGAAAAAGAAGAAACCAATAAAATATGTTGGGTTAAGAAGAAGAAAGATGATTATGGAGAAAGAAGAACTGAAAACGTGATAGAGTAAGAACTGAACGGGAGAGAAATTGTCCTGATTTTTGAAATTTCAATTTTTTTGAATTTTGAAATTCAAAATTTCAAAATTGGGTCTTTTATTTAAAATTAATAATTCAAAATCCAAAAACTGATTTAAAACGTTGAGTGTTTAAATGGAGAAAATTCAAAATCCAAAAACTGATTTAAAAGGTTCAGTGTTTTAATGGAGAAAAAATAAGCATTAAAATGGGTAATTGTGTATTATAGGAGAGAGAATGTTATGTATCTATAAACTTACACTAAAATTAAAAAAAAAAAAGAGAATTATGTAATATTTAAAAAAATAAGGGAAAATTAGAGAATATAAAACTTATAGTTGTGTATTTAAGTTATTTTTCCATTAATTAATGTGGACAAGTCAACCCATCACCAAGTCTCATTACTCCCACACATATACCACAAGGAAATACACGCATTTCATACTCTTAACAAGAGTTTAGAAATCCACTTGCCTCAACCAATCAAGAATTCACTCCGGGACTTGAGTCTTCCCCTTCTGTTGAACTTCCAAATCAATGCAATCTATTCAAGTACAGATTCACAATGAGATTTCTAATTTAACAACACCCATTTCACTATAATCCAATTCTTAACCTTAATGTCAATTAACATGTCAACTCTTCAATTTCCTTCATATTTCAAGTCTAGGGTTTAGTCTACTTCTCACAACATTATAAATTTAATAATATTCATATAATACAATATTTCGAATATTTAATTATTTATTTCAATATATCAAAAATTAAATCATAATGAATAAAATAAGATATAACTCTTAAACCAAAATTTTATTCATTATCCGTATGGTTTAACAAAGAACCGATACTACTCAAGACTATCAGAACATAAAGCAGAACATTAACTGGCTTTTTAAATGTATATTTTCCCAATGATTACATCATCATTAACCCTTTAAATATGTATCACTAACTTGTCCCAACTAAGAAACTAAATTTTACACGTAAGATGGATCATACCATCTAGTGCAATTAATATTATATTATTAAGAAAATTTCATGAGCAAATTAACTCAGTAATGAGTCAATATGCACGCTAATCTATGCGCTGTTCAAAAACTTATTAAAAATCTAAATTGGACCACTAATTTTATTTATTAAATAATTATTGGCAGAAACTTTTCTAAACAACAATAACTTAAAAGGATTTTTTTTCTTAAAAGATAATTATACTGCCTATCCAAGTAATTACTATTTCGAGGTTTACCTGAAGCACCAAATGTTTTTTTTGGCAATGCAAATTCTGCCTTTCTGCCTCCCGCGTAAAGTCTCCTCTCTCTCAATTGTGGAATAAAATATAAAACCCTATAAACTCATTTTAATATATTTGGGCCAAGGAGTATAAGGTCTTAAATGAATTTTCATTCATGGCCCATTATCATCAATTAATTTAAATAAATATCCGTTAATTTAATAACTACGATTATCGAATAGCTTCAAAATTTTCACCAACTTCACCGACGTATCAATAATTATTCGAGACAACTATCAAGAGGGGGAAAATAGTAATTTTATATAAAAGTTCTAAAAATTAACTTCCGATTCATTACATTATCCACCACTAAAAACAATGTTCGTCCTCGAACATGATGAAGAAGAATAAATTATAACCAATTTACCAATAGTCTTAGGTATGATCATTCAGAGTAGGTGTTCATCTCTCCAAGTAAGTTCCTCCTCAAAATCATTCCATCAAGATCAACTACTAAGAACTGAACTTTCGAATCAAACTGTGGAAGGTCTATAATCAAGAGTGATTATCAAGCCACCAACTAACTCATTAACCCAATATAAACTGAAACTCATTGGACATTAACACAACCATGATGATGAATCTTTTTTTCCATATAACCAAGATAACCTTACAAATAAATACTGGATACAACCAGAATTGAGCCTGAGTCAACCACCAAACAATCATAATGCACAAACCATCACAAATCTTATCAAGGCTTTATTTTCACAACACAATCTTTTCACGAGCTTAAGTTATGAAAATCTGATATTTAGACACAGGGTAATCATCAAGGAGAATCAAATTTATCTAAACCAAAGAAAAAAATAATTAAGTAACCACCTAACGAGTGATTCTAAGCAAACATTAGGAATGGTACAACTAGACCCAATGGTCCCCACACTCAATCACACATAACCATAATGTGACTTTCACGATGAGACAAACATTAAAAGTGTCAGAAACTGAAATATATTCATGGAAACTCCTCTATAGATCCTCACAAGTAAGGTCGTGTAGAACCAGTGGTATACTTCCAGTATCTCCAAAAATATCAAATATTATATAACTAAAATGATCAAGTATGTCCAAGAATCCTATCATATTAAGAGAACATAAGAAGATCGGTACATCCGATCTACCACCAGAGATTCACTCATGGATATAAAAATACATGTGAGCATACACAACAAATTATACTCCAAATCATGTCCAATACGAAGTAGGTTGATTAAATAAGGATGTACGAAACCAAAATTGTAACGACTCTTGTGGTCGTTTTGAGTACTAGAACTGTTTATTTCATAAATATTTTTCCGGTAGATTCTAAATGGATATTTTAGACTAAGTGTAACTACAATTATAAATTTAGTGGGGTGATTTTTAATTGTTTTACTAGTTGGTAATTTATGAACTAAATCCATAAATATTTAATTAAATTACCATATGGCCCATGAATTAGAATAAATTAGAGGGTTTAGTAATTATTTAATTATTAGTTGATAATTTTCTTACCCTAAATAATTAAAAGGCAAAACAAGAAGATTACGATAGAGAAACCTTACCTGGGGGCTGCGGCATCTACTAGTGAAGACGATACCCAGGTGACTTCATTCTCCAACTTCGTTAATTAAAATTTTGATGGCTTAAAGATACCATTAGGAGGTTGAATGTGATGCAATATCAATTATTTAGGGATGCATGTAGTGTAAGTTGAGTGGTGGCGGCTTTGGATTGTAGATGCGGTTATTGCGGATTAATATTATTACGATTGTGTATAGGAAAATCCTTAACAATTTCTCCTCACCGTTCATCTCCATCTTTCCAATTACATGTGCAGACCTTAATATATATGCTAAAGAGAGTTATTTGTGATCAGGTAGGAAAATACATACACTTAGTACGTGTAGTTCAGGAAGGAAATAGAATATATACATATATTTTGTGAACAAGACGATCTACGATATTCATTATTGTCAATGCCAGCTCTTCATAGTCTTTCTGTAAAAAGAAAGTCAATAAAGCTTATTCCACAAGTTGAAAGAAGTAATGAAGCATATGCCATCGGAAATAATAAGAAATAGAACCATGCTTTGTTATCGTCAGATTTGTCGGTGTCTGCTCTAGCTGCAACACTTATCCAAAAGCTCTCGTCGAAAGCGAGAACATCCTCCACAACTATCTATGGCAGCTGCAACCATAATAGAAAGATAAAGGTTAATTTTCAGCCGTGTAGATCAAGGCTTGAATAGAGAAATGCTCCCACTTCGACAACTAGTATAACATTCTATTGCATAGCCCTTTAAGGGTATCAATGCATGTTCAGGTTCACAATAATAAAGAGCTTATCAGGACAAACAAACCTATAATCCACCAGAGAGAATTAAGGATACTACATTAGCCTTAAAATGACCATTAATGCTTAGTGCTCATTAAATTGAGTTTTATATATATATATAGGAATAGGATTACAGTGGGTTGAGCCTACTACTGGTTTTATCACCAGTAGTATAGGAATTAAGGTTATTAAATTCGAATCATGTTATAAAGTTAGTTTTTAATATATTGATATAGATAGGTAATTAAATATTAGGTTTATTGAATTATTTAAATTTCATTAAGTTGTGTTAAATAGAGGAATTAAGACTTACCCTTAGGTTGGAACTTTAAGAAAATGATTACATAATTAGGTGAATTGATAGGTATAGGTTAGACACAAAATAATCTGAGTGTTTATGGGATTGTCAACTTACACCTTATGCATATATATACTTGATAGATTGGAAGGGTTCGGAGGCAATAAGGAAAGGAAAGGCCTTGGAGAAGTAGTTGCTTGGCTTCGATTCTTCGGTGGAGGTAGGTTATGGTTTATTTCTATTTGATAGATAAACTCTAAATAGCGATTGATATGTATTGAGTGATATTGTAAAGTCTCCTGTGTACTTGATTGTGTAGTTGTATGTTTTTGATTGTGTGGTTTGTGGTTGGCCTAAAATTATTAGACTGTTGAATTTCTAATCTTGAACCCTCTCTATTACAATGACGCCTTGAATAAGAAGGCTTGATGAAATAAAATAATAAGATAATTGGATCGGAGTGTCATGTTCCGACACAGTATTATGGGATCAGAGTGTCACGTTCCGACACGGTATATTGGATCGGAGTGTCACGTTCCGACACAATGACATTAAATGAAAGGAATCTTGAAGTAACTTAAGTATTGTAGTTGATTTTATATTATTATTCAATGTATATTGGTTTCTATTTTGAGTTGGCCGATGATACCTACTCAGTACGTGTTCCTTGTACTGACCCCTACTTGTATTTTCCTCTTTGTTCTTTTGTGGAGTGCAGCAAGTGTACCATCGACTTCGACTCGCCCTCAGCTCTAGTCAGTCTCCAGAACATCAGAGTTCAGGGTGAGATATTATCTCTAGCTCGTGCTGGATTCTCTTATTACGTCTTGATGTCTTTGAATTTCGGACATGGACCATCTTTTTACTTATTTTGGTTTCTCAAATACTCTTAGACTTGGTAATTTGAGGATAGATGTTCTTGATGTGTTGACTTCCAGATTTTTGGGATAATAAGTGTTAAACTTTAGAATCCTATTTAATTGGTTACATTATTAAGTTTTGGATCTTCCGCATTATTTTTGTTATTCATAGTTGAACTATTGGTAAATTTTGGGGTTTAGATTTGTTGGTTCGCTCACCTAGTGGGTTAAGTGTGGTTGCCACTAACGACTCGTTTTGGGTCGTGATAAACTTGGTATCAGAGCGTTAGGTTCGCTGGTCTCATCACACAAGGACAAGTCTAGTAGAGTCTTGAGGAACGGTATGGGGAAGCCTTTACTTTTCTTCGAGAGGCTATAGAACTTTAGGAAAACTCCATTCTTTCTTTCTTTCCTGCTATTACTTGGATCCAATTGGTATCTAGGTGATACAAATTGGTATCTAACATTCTCACTCTATTTCGCAGATGGTAAGAACTAGAGCAACAACTGTGCTAACACCAACACCGGCAAGACAGGGTGCGTCTGAGCCAACTATTGGGGCTGTAACTCGAGGAGGAGCAGTGGCAAGAGGTCGTGGTAGAGGTCGTAGGAGGACGCCCACTAGAGGCAGAGGACAAACACCTGGTCCAGCTAGGAATAGAGCAGTGACTCCTCCGCCGACTGATGAGGAAGTAAGAGAGGGTGAGGAAGGGGAAAATGAGCAGGTTCAGGATAAGGAAGTACCACCCTAGCCTACCCCAGAGATGATTAATCAAGTTCTTACTTATCTTAGCGGGTTGTCTGATCAGGGCCAGACACCTCCAGTGTTTTCTGCACCAGTACCTCAGGTTCAGGGGGTACAACATGCAGCTGCTATGGCTCCCCGCATGGATGCATCATTGGAAGTAGGCACGTTTCCTCGATTGACTACAGGGTCTATTATGACAGGTGATCAGCATGAACTTTTCATTAAGTTCTTAAAGTTGAAACCTCCAGTCTTCAAGGGTGCTGAATCTGAAGATGCCTATGGTTTTCTGGTTGATTGTCATGAGCTGCTACATAAGATGGACATAGTAGAACGATTCGGTGTTGAATTTGTGACGTACCAGTTTCAGGGGGATGCCAAAATGTGCTGGCGGTCGTATGTTGAGTGTCAACCAGCAAGCGAACCACCTATGACTTGGGCATCATTTCTAGCTTATTTATGGAGAAGTATATACCCCGGACATTGAGGGATAGGAGGAGAGATGAGTTCCTGAGCCTAGAGCAAGAAAGGATGTCTGTTGCTGCTTATGAGGCCAAATTTCGTGCACTATCCAGGTATGCCACTCAGCTTTGCTTCAGTCCACAAGAGCGGATTCGCCGTTTTGTGAAAGGATTGAGGTCAGATTTGCAGATTCCAGCATTACAGGTAGCTGCTGCAGCAAAATCCTTCCAGGAAGTGGTTGATTTTGTGATAGAGGTAGAGGGGGTGAAGCCAGACGACTTCACCACAACATCAACATTTAAGAAGTTTCGTAAGGGAGGTGAGTTTAGTGGTTCTTACTGCAGAGGGAAGAGTTCAGGAGGTTATCCAGCCCGTCCTATTCAGTCTTCACTGCAGGCTTCAGCTGGGGGTCCATCGCATACCAGTCGGCCTTTTTCTGAGTTTGGAGGTTATCTTCAGACTTCGTCATTTTCACAGAGACCTATACTTGACTCCAGGAATTGTTATGGATGTGGAGAGGCTGGACATATTAGGAAATATTGTCCAAAACAGAGTTACAGACCCCCAGTAGTTAGAGGTAGAGGTGGTCATGGTAGAGGCCGCCATTCTGGAGGACGTGGTGGCCAAGGTAATGGTGGTCACCAGTTCAGTCGGGGTGGCGGGCAAGTTGGAACTACTGCAGCGCAGCTTGGTAGGGGCAATGGACAGACAGGTGATAGGGCCCATTGTTATGCTTTCCCCGGGAGGTCTGAAGTAGAGACATCTGATGCTGTTATCACAGGTAATCTTTTGGTCTGTGATTGCATGGCTTCTGTATTATTTGATCCTGGATCCACATTTTCATATGTATCTTCCTCATTTGCTACTGGTCTTGATTTATATTGCGATTTGCTTGACATGCCTATTAGTGTCTCTACTCCTGTGGGTGAGTCTGTGATAGTTGAGAAGGTGCATAGGTCTTGCCTTGTGACTTTTGTAGGGAGCAATACCTATGTAGATTTGATTATCCTAGAAATGGTTGATTTTGATGTAATTCTGGGTATGACTTGGCTTTCCCCAAATTTTGCAATCTTAGATTGTAATGCTAAAACTGTGACATTGGCCAAGCCTGGGACAGATCCGCTAGTGTGGGAGGGTGACTACATTTCCACCCCAGTCCGTATTATCTCTTTTCTTCGCGCTAAGAGGATGGTTAGTAAAGGTTGTTTAGCCTTCTTGGCACATCACAGGGATGATACTTCCAAAGTACCTTCGATTGAGTCTGTTTCGATAGTCTGTGAGTTTCTGGATGTGTTTCCTGCAGACCTTCCTTGTATGCCACCGGATAGGGATATTGATTTTTGTATTGATCTGGAGCCGGGTACTCGCCCCATTTCCATCCCCCCTTATAGAATGGCTCCAGCTGAGTTAAGGGAGTTAAAGGCCCAACTTCAGGAGTTGTTAGGGAAAGGTTTTATTAGACCAAGTGCATCCCCTTGGGGTGCTCCTGTTTTATTTGTGAAGAAGAAGGATGGAAGCCTTCGGATGTGCATAGACTACAGGCAGCTGAATAAGGTAACTATTAAGAACAAGTATCCTATTCCTCGAATTGATGATTTGTTCGATCAGTTACAAGGTGCTTGTGTCTTCTCTAAAATTGATCTGAGATCCGGTTATCATCAATTGAAAATACGGGCAGCAGATGTGCCAAAGACTGCTTTTCGAACCAGGTATGGGCATTACGAATTCTTAGTAATGTCTTTTGGGCTTACGAATGCCCCTGCTGCTTTCATGAGTCTGATGAACGGGATTTTTAAGCCATATCTGGATCTCTTTGTTATTGTATTCATTGATGATATACTGATATACTCAAAGAGCAGGAAAGAACATGAGGAGCATTTGAGAATTGTATTGGAGTTGTTGAGGGAGAAAAGGCTTTATGCCAAATTCTCCAAGTGTGAGTTTTGGCTAGATTCAGTGTCCTTCTTGGGGCACGTGGTTTCTAAGGATGGAGTGATGGTGGATCCTTCTAAGATTGAAGCAGTGAAGAGTTGGGTAAGACCTACTAATGTTACAGAGGTAAGAAGCTTTGTTGGTTTAGCTAGCTACTACCGTCGATTTGTCAAGGGATTTTCTTCTATTGCTTCGCAGCTAACAAATTTGACTAAGCAGAATGTTCCCTTTGTATGGTCGGATGAATGTGAAGAAAGTTTTCAGAAACTCAAGACTTTGTTGACTACTGCACCAATTCTTACCTTGCCAGTGGAAGGTAAGAATTTCATTGTCTATTGTGATGCATCTTATTCTGGTTTGGGTGCAGTGCTAATGCAGGAGAGAAATGTAATTGCTTATGCTTCGAGGCAATTAAAAGTGCATGAACGTAACTATCCGACCCATGATTTGGAGTTGGCTGCAGTTGTGTTTGCATTAAAGCAATGGAGACATTATCTATATGGGGTCAAGTGTGAAGTTTATACAGATCATCGTAGTTTACAGTATGTCTTTACTCAGAAAGATTTGAATTTGAGGCAGAGAAGGTGGATGGAACTATTGAAGGACTATGATATTACTATTTTGTATAACCCAGGAAAAGCTAATGTTGTGGCAGATGCTTTAAGTAGAAAAGCAGGGAGCATGGGTAGTTTAGCCCACTTACAGGTTTCTAGACGCCCATTGGCTAGAGAGGTTCAGACTCTGGCTAATGACCTCATGAGGCTGGAAGTACTAGAGAAAGGAGGACTTTTGGCCTGTGTGGAGGCAAGATCTTCTTTTCTTGACAAGATTAAGGGAAAGCAGTTTGCTGATGAGAAGCTGAGCCGAATTCGAGATATGGTATTGCGAGGAGAGGCTAAAGAGGCAATAATTGATGAGGAAGGCTTCTTGAGAATTAAGGGAAGAGTATGTGTGCCTCGTGTTGATGATTTGACTCACATTATTCTTACAGAGGCTCATAGTTCGAGGTATTCTATACATCCTGGTGCAACCAAGATGTATCGTGATCTAAGGCAACATTATTGGTGGAGTAGAATGAAGCGTGACATTGTGGATTTTGTTGCCCAATGCCCAAATTGTCAGCAGGTAAAGTATGAACACCAGAGGCCTGGAGGGACACTTCAGAGAATGCCCATTCCTGAATGGAAGTGGGAAAGAATTGCAATGGATTTCGTAGTTGGTCTTCCAAAGACATTGGCTAAGTTTGATTCTATTTGGGTAATTGTTGACAGGTTAACTAAGTCTGCTCACTTCATTCCGGTCAAGATGACTTACAATGCAGAGAAGTTAGCCAAACTCTATATCTCAGAAATTGTTCGATTACATGGAGTTCCACTTTCCATCATATCAGATAGAGGTACGCAATTCACTTCTAAGTTTTGGAAGACCTTACATATCGAATTAGGTACTAGATTGGATTTTAGTACTGCATTTCACCCTCAGACCGATGGGCAGTCTGAGCGAACAATTCAAGTGTTGGAGGATACGCTTCGTGCGTGTATGATAGATTTTGGTGGTCATTGGGATTAATTCTTACCCTTAGCAGAGTTTTCATACAATAATAGCTATCACTCAAGTATTGATATGGCCCCATTTGAGGCACTGTATGGGAGGAGATGTAGGTCTCCCATTGGTTGGTTTGATGCATTTGAGGTGAGACCTTGGGGTATCGATCTTTTGAGGGAATCGTTAGATAAAGTAAATTTCATTCAGGAGAAGCTTCTAGCAGCTCAGAGCAGGCAGAAAGAATATGCCGATCGAAAGGTTAGGGACTTGGATTTTATGGAGGGTGAACAAGTCTTGCTGAAGGTTTCACCCATGAAAGGGGTGATGCGGTTTGGTAAGCGAGGTAAGCTTAGTCCGAGGTATATTGGTCCATTTGAAGTTCTTAAGCGCGTGGGGGAGGTGGCTTATGAATTGGCATTGCCTCCAGGACTCTCAAGAGTGCACCCAGTATTTCATGTGTCTATGCTGAAAAAATACCATGGTGATGGAAACTACATTATTCGTTGGGATTCAGTTCTTCTTGATGAGAATCTGTCTTATGAGGAGGAGCCTGTTGCTATTTTAGATAGGGAGGTCCGCAAGGTGAGATCAAAGGAGATTGCATCTATCAAGGTTCAGTGGAAGAATCGGCCAGTTGAAGAGTCTACTTGGGAGAGTGAGGTTGATATGCAAGAAAGATATCCACATCTTTTTACAGATTCAGGTACTCTTTCTCGCCCTCACCCTTTTGTTTGATCGTTCGAGGACGAACGATGGGTAAATTGGTATCTATTGTAAAGACTCTTGTGGTCGTTTTGAGTACTAGAACTGTTTATTTCATAAATATTTTTCCGGTGGATTCTAAATGGATATTTTAGACTAAGTGTAACTACAATTATAAATTTAGTGGGGTGATTTTAATTGTTTTACTAGTTGGTAATTAATGAACTAAATCCATAAATATTTAATTAAATTACCATATGGCCCATGAATTAGAATAAATTAGAGGGTTTAGTAATTATTTAATTATTAGTTGATAATTTTCTTACCCTAAATAATTAAAAGGAAAAACAAGAAGATTACGATAGAGAAACCTTACCTGGGGGCTGCGGCATCTACCAGTGAAGACGATACCCAGGTGACTTCATTCTCCAACTTTGTTAATTAAAATTTTGATGGCTTAAAAATACCATTAGGAGGTTGAATGTGATGCAATATCAATTATTTAGGGATGCATGTAGTGTAAGTTGAGTGGTGGCGGCTTTGGATTGTAAATTCGGTTATTGCGGATTAATATTATTACGATTGTGTATAGGAAAATCCTTGACAATTTCTCCTCACCGTTCATCTCCATCTTTCCAATTACATGTGCAGACCTTAATATATATGCTAAAGAGAGTTATTTTTTATCAGGTAGGAAAATACATACACTTAGTACGTGTAGTTCAGGAAGGAAATAGAATATATACATATGTTTTGTGAACAAGACGATCTACGATATTCATTACTGTCAATGCCAGCTCTTCATAGTCTTTCTGTAAAAAGAAAGTCAATAAAGCTTATTCCACAAGTTGAAAGAAGTAATGAAGCATATGCCATCGGAAATAATAAGAAATAGAACCATGCTTTGTTATCGTCAGATTTGCCGGTGTCTGCTCTAGCTGCAACACTTATCCAAAAGCTCTCGTCGAAAGCGAGAACATCCTCCACAACTATCTGTGGCAGCTGCAACCATAATAGAAAGATAAAGGTTAATTTTCAGCCGTGTAGATCAAGGCTTGAATAGAGAAATGCTCCCACTTTGACAACTAGTATAACATTCTATTGCATAGCCCTTTAAGGGTATCAATGCATGTTCAGGTGCACAATAATAAAGATCTTATCAGGACAAACAAACCTATAATCCACCAGAGAGAATTAAGGATACTACATTAGCCTTAAAATGACCATTAATGCTTAGTGCTCATTAAATTGAGTTTTATATATATATATAGGAATAGGATTACAGTGGGTTGAGCCTACTACTGGTTTTATCACCAGTAGTATAGGAATTAAGGTTATTAAATTCGAATCATGTTATAAAGTTAGTTTTTAATATATTGATATAGATAGGTAATTAAATATTAGGTTTATTGAATTATTTAAATTTCATTAAGTTGTGTTAAATAGAGGAATTAAGACTTACCCTTAGGTTGGAACTTTAAGAAAATGATTACATAATTAGGTGAATTGATGGGTATAGGTTAGACACAAAATAATCTGAGTGTTTATGGGATTGTCAACATACACCTTATGCATATATATACTTGATGGATTGGAAGGGTTCGGAGACAATAAGGAAAGGAAAGGCCTTGGAGAAGTAGTTGCTTGGCTTCGATTCTTCGGTGGAGGTAGGTTATGGTTTATTTCTATTTGATAGATAAACTCTAAATAGCGATTGATATGTATTGAGTGATATTGTAAAGTCTCCTATGTACTTGATTGTGTAGTTGTATGTTTTTGATTGTGTGGTTTGTGGTTGGCCTAAAAATATGAGACTGTTGAATTTCTAATCTTGAACCCTCTCTATTACAATGACGCCTTGAATAAGAAGGCTTGATGAAATAAAATAATAAGATAATTGGATCGGAGTGTCACGTTTCGACACAGTATTATGGGATCGGAGTGTCACGTTCCTACACTGTATATGGGATCGGAGTGTCACGTTACGACATAATGACATTAAAGGAAAGGAATCTTGAAGTAACTTAATATACTTAACCTCAAAGAACCTATATTTCAAATGAGTATAGTGTGGAGGCATGAGTCCTCATAGTTTTGCTTGATGTTGTGATTGATGGTGTACCTGTTATGGTGTTGTTGTCAATGGTTCATGTGTTGTTGTTTGCCACCTGTTAAGTATTGTAGTTGATTTTATATTATTATTCAATGTATATTGGTTTCTATATTGAGTTGGCCGATGATACCTACTCAGTACGTGTTCCTTGTACTGACCCCTACTTGTATTTTCCTCTTTGTTCTTTTGTGGAGTGCAGCAAGTGTACCATCGACTTTGACTCGCCCTCAGCTCTAGTCAGTCTCCAGCACATCAGAGTTCAGGGTGAGCTATTATCTCTAGCTCGTACTGGATTCTCTCATTCACGTCTTTATGTCTTTGAATTTCGGACATGGACCATCTTTTTACTTATTTTGGTTTCTTAAATACTCTTAGACTTGGTAATTTGAGGATAGATGTTCTTGATGTGATGACTTCCGGATTTTTGGGATAATAAGTGTTAAACTTTAGAAGCCTATTTAATTGGTTACACTAATAAGTTTTGGATCTTCCGCATTATTTTTGTTATTCATAGTTGAACTATTGGTAAATGTTGGGGTTTAGATTTGTTGGTTCGCTCACCTAGTGGGTTAAGTGTGGTTGCCACTCACGACTCATTTTGGGTCGTGACAAAAATTGATTAACACAATTTACTCCGCCCATAGCGCCCATAACAAACATTCCATTCGAATGACTCTCTCTCGTTGATTAAGTCACCCACAATCAATCCATCTAATCCTCATTACAATATAACAACTATTTGATTCATCAAATCCAAACATTAAATCCATTACTCTTGATACTAACAAACATCATAACCATATCATCCATTTACCATACTCTCAAACTGTCATTAATATCAAAATTTTCTTAGCAAACACATTGTAGCCTTTAAAATTTTTGAACTATGACTCTCTTTATTTCCATTTAACCATTTCATGACCAATACGAGTGATAATAATTTCAAATCTAAAAGTACTCTACCATCGAGATACAACCATTGAATCACACTCAATGTCAATTCCACTAAATTTTTGGATATCAAATTTCCACTAATATTCAAAATCATCATATACCTCATATCAATACTTAAGCAATTTTTTGTCACACCAATAATTCGAATACTTTAAGCTCATAACCTCTACTTACTATCAAATGCCTATGTAACACATCATAACAATCTGTATCGTCCCATCAAGAAAGCAGTTTTGATCTCCTCAAATCCTCATTAATTATGTAAAACAGTAGGTTCACATCGTTTAACACAAAGAAGTTACCTATCATAATTTGAACAATTTAGCTCCACATAAGAGCACATAATCTTACACCCTTACTGTTTTCCACCCAAATAAAAATTCTATATTCATAAAAAAATTGCTGATAATTCTTGGTAAGTCTATACTGAACAAATTCACATCCATAGTCATATTAGATCTTATATATGAAAATTCTTACATCCTTCAACTTCGAACTAAGAGTCTATATAAGAGGTCTTATTCTTTCACTTCTCTTAAATTATTCCATGGTGCAAAACTCAAAATAGCTTGAACTCTTCAATACATCATACTCTTTTTTTTCTTCCGTTGACTTGCTTACTAATTTTATCCTTGGACTAACAATCCATGATATTCCTACCTTATCCTCTAAACCAAACATTGCGTGAAACGCTCATTTGATATAACAATCAAAGGTAACCAATTTTTCCTACTCAAATTATTTTTAAGTCCTTCCAAATGCTTCATACTCAATGTGATCGATCATTTCTTACCTTATCAATCCATAACTTGAAAAAAAATACACTGCCATAAATCTAAACTTACCACGACAAACTTGAAATTTTAATTCAAATGTGTACCCATTTCCTTTATCTATCAACATTAACTTATACCTTGAAGATTTTCATGAATTCATGTATCTTAGCTTATCATTGATCGCCTCTTCATCGACCATATCATATATTTTGCTAAAAATTCAACCGTACTCATTACCAACTCAACCACAAAAACAAAAACATATAATTACACTCGAGTTGAACATCTACATACACTCTGTTCTCAAGTTTTATCTAATAATCTTTAATCAATATGATGAACCCATAAAACTATCAAAATAATATAGGTAAAATAGATGAAACCAGATGTCTTTGAATTCTATTATTCACTCTTTTTGAAGATACATCTTTGAACCTTACAACCTGAGTAAATATCCTTGTTCTTGCCTCCTCCTGAAGGTTATATAGCCTCTCACCGATTCTTTCTGTTAAGGCTCTAGCTCATTTAAATTCTATTTGAGTGGTGCCCCAACACCTCATACAACTTTCCAAAAAAATCAAACTACTAATCAATTAAAAAAAATCATAAACTTAGATACTCACAAGTCATCATTATAATACAAAACTCATTTAACCAACCACTCTTATCTTACAGTTGCATCTCATTCACAATCCATCACAAACTCTTATTACCATTATGCCCAGTTAACTTTTTTCATCACCATGAAGTCAACCATTTCACCAATATGACACCTTAAATCCAGTTATACCAATCAAAATCAAACTAACCCAATATCATGTGCACTTTCTTACTAAAATCTTCAATTACCTTCACATAAGTATATCTTGAGACTTTTTTTACCCATAAGCTTGTCCATCTGATATATATTTATTTCCTTCGACATTAAAATGAAATCATTGGTTTATATTTAGAAATTTCGGGATACACTTCTCAACTCAACACATTAATATCGTATCAACGATCCACCACTAAAATCTTTCTTATACACACGCTTTACCCCAAACATTTGCAGTAACAATCCAACTAGTTGGTTTCTCAAACGTGAATACCATATCAAATCTCATTATACGAACATGTGATACAACTGATAACTCTTTAAGTAGTTAGTAATTGCACTTGACATCAACGTATCAATTTTCATATACCACTAGTATCACATTGTGAAGACTGTCAAATCCACCAGTAGAACACACCATACCTATTGAGAAGATTGTAGCCAAATAGACTACACATTATTGTCCCATTAAGTATCTAATATACACTATCAGATATGTTCGGTGTCTCGTCCAGAACAATATGTGTCCCTTTGTAGATCAAGTCAATAACAAGACTCACACATTCTCTAACTCTAAACAAGTAAGAATAGTATCATTATAGTAGCCGTATTATGAACCATTTTTATACACACTCAATCTATCAAAGATATTCTAATATTGATTGGCACAACATCATTTGCTACGCAACACATACATATTATGACAACTATATCAACTGTAGTTTTCAAAGTGACACTGTTCATTACCTATCCATCCTTTTAATCATTTAACTTCCAATTATCAAACTAATCAAGATATTGCAATAGCGCACAAGTATTATTTTTGCTGCTAAATAACTATTTCAAAAAATATAACGCATTCATGAAGAACTGTTCAACCTCATCACTTAAATATCCTCAAAATGATTCGTCAAGTCATCACCTAACTCCACCCCTTCGAATCGTTGAACATTCTAAATCTGACCAGAAATCATCTCCAAAAGTATATCACTCCAACCCTAGTACCACATCTGACATTCAAGACATACGCAACACAAACTACTGACATGTGGAACTACGCACGAGTCATCACATAAATGAGAGTGAATGGATTAAAGCGATAAGAATTAAATCAGACTAAGTATGCACGATATCGATTCAAGAAGTGAAATATTTTTCCTGAAAGTCACTATAGTCTCTCGAAGATAAGTACAGACGTCTCCGTACAATCCTCGAGAATCTACTTAGACTTGACTTGTACATACATGAGACCTATGAACCTGGAGCTCTGATACCATTTTGTCACGACCCAAAAATGGACATGATGACACTCGTCTTATCCCACCAAGACAAGTCAGCCTAAAACTCAACTATTACAATAAAATGTGGAAAGTTTACTATCAACTTACATTATACCCCAAAACCTGGTGTTCACGTGTACAAGCCTCTAAAGTATTGTGTACTCATAATTTACCTTTTATTTTCATTTCAGCTTGGTTAAGTTCTTGACTCCTACATCTGGTCTGCAAGGATATTGGGATCTGTATCCAATATATATGAAATTTAGACCACCTTGTATGGTTTTATCCACCATTGGCATCTCAAAACCAGCTATTTTGAGGGACAGAGCACCAAGGAATGTTCAACTTCATCAACTGCATGTTGCTTTTTTATATTACGATAGGAGATACATTTATTGTATCGAATATCACTAGATTTTTCTCCCCTGTTGAAACACATCCACTTCATGCAATATGTATGGAGACATTTTGTTGAGCAGGTTGGTTTCTATCCTAAATTTTATGAATGAAGTGATTACATTAACATCCTATAGAAGTCATCATTCAGTGACATCATGAAATATTGACTGTCTGATCTATGAAAAGATGCATTCTATTCTGGGACATTAGTCATGGAAATTGAAAATATGCAAAGCATAGAATTGAACTGTAGGATTACCATCACATGGCTCTAGAAGCTCGTAGTCGCAATAATTTAGATTTGCTAACTCGGGGATTCCTGGAAGTTGCATACACTTGCCTAATATAGAACCACTTAATTATGACCATGATCTTATGAAATCGAATTTTTTCAGAGATATCAAATAAAATTTCACTTTTTGTAAAAGATGTAACTATATTTTCGCTTCTTTACAAGGATAACGCCTCAAATAACTTTCCCTTTATAAATATAATAAAGAGGTAGTCAAAATGAAAATATGTTCTAACATTTTCCCTCTTCTCTTTACAATTGTATACATGATTTAAGTGGAGACATATGAATTGTGCTTGGCCAACAGGATCACATGCTCAATGACACCAATATTTGGAACCTGCCAGTGTCTTACAATAAGATGTGTTTTGAGTCTGTAGATAGTGGAGCAAAGGAGTTACCATTCCGCAAATAAATACAACTAATCAAGTATAAGGTTTTACTTTTCAAGATGAGTTTGATCGCTTCATTGTCAACTCGCGGTGAAATCCAGTTAAGTTGCTAAGAATCTCTCACTTACTACAGTTACCATATTTTTTCTTGTGAGGAGATGCTTACATCATTGCCTCCTCATCACTCTAGAACTTAATTTGTGCATTTCTATCATTACTTTCGGAAGGGACTGGAAATTCTTATATTGTGCAGGCTTGAGGGAATGTCATGCTACAATATCTATGTGATGAGGTGCACTCTCTAGCTAAAGAAAATGTCTTCTATTCTTTAGTGGTGTTTTCTTTATCCGACGCCGAGTGGTGCACACTTCTGTATGCCAAAGCCCTAGTTGGACCTTCACATAAAACCTCTTTTCCAAGCTGATAGAAATATATATTTGATACAAAAAATTCTTATGGTAATTGATTAATGTATCCACTTTATATAGATTTTGGTTACCATGCTAATTGAAAATCCACAAACATTGTGAAACAAGCACTTGATCCCCAATCCCGTTGGGTTGGTCCTAATTTACCATGGCAAGATAATAGTATCATTTAGAGATGGTTTGTTTCCATTTAATAGCCCTGATGGAAACGGTAATCTTGATGTGGCTTTCCTGTTTATTTCTGCCATCAAAATGTATATTTTAGGGCACGTAGGCTATAGAATAGATTCAATATTTAATTTTCTATAGTGGAAACAATGGGAATAGGTTTATTCACAATTTTTTTTAGACTTGGATATTGGGCAAACGTCCATAGTTCCTATTACTATCCATATGGTTGCTGGATTGTTCCAACCCACTGGATGTCCTTTAGTAGTTGCAATGATCCGGAATTGGTTGTCCAAAGAAAAGGTGACTTATACTGGGTATTAATGCTCACACATCTATTGGAAACCTTACGGGGTACTTAATCTCATCAATATTATTGAAATACGAATGGGGTCGGTCAATGATTGTTCCTGGTATCTTTATTGCTTTTAGTAAATATGATAGTGTTCCTATTGTTACGCGTTTATCCGAAATCTATTTTAGGTGATAAAGATAAAGTGTTAAATCTAGAAAAAGAAGACGAGGTATTGAATAAACCTCTCTCGAGATCAAACAGAGAAGTGGAATCACCTCTATTTGCTTTTTGCATTCTTTTGGTGGCCTACACATTTCTCTATTGTGGTTGCCGTACTACATTAGCCACACAAGCATGCTAACTGTTCTATGTTTGTCATGTTAGATATGTTGTATTGTTCTCTTACTCTATTATGTAAGCGTATCTTGATCATTTTGTGACGATACTTGTCTAACGAGGAATCTGGTAACTTATCAACATTGTTTGATGTCAAAGGAGTAGTAGGTGGAATCCTCGCGGGTTATATATCTGATTAGTTTGATGACAGAGCTATAACAACTGCTAGATTCATGTACTGTGTTTTCCCAAATCCATACCTATTTCAAAGCTACGAACATATCTCCGTGAATATAAACATCATCCTCTAATAGCATAGCATGTGTATTATAGGAAATTTTGAACTTTTGAATACTTGTACCGACATGTATAATCTGAAATGGATAAGATTACCTTGTCAGCCATCTAGAACTTCCATCACCCAATTTCCTTTCTAGCTTCTGTATTTATTGATTCTATTTGTCAACCTGAATAGTTTTTCTATGATTTTCCTTGTAATCTGGATGTATAATTCAATTAATTCTCATTAAGCTTTATTGAGGTTTAACAGTTGAATTCTTGCGTTATTTGTTTATTTATTTGTAACTCCTGACATTCTTTGCTTGAACATCTCATTCGAAGAGCTTTGAGATTTTTTATTTTTGCTAATGCAGTAGAGACACGAGAAGTTTGTTCCTATAAAATATAAATGTATTTACATTCCATTTTTTCTCCCAAAAGAATGCAGTGGTGTTTTACCCTTTTTTGCTTAGGAGTATTGCTTTAATTGTCTTGCAGAATTTTACTGGAGATTCTTAAATGATTTGGAAATAATTATTGGACATAATATTGACAAATATTTATGGAACATGAAGTGCATGATACTATCCCTCTTCATTTGACAAGCTACAAATTTGACCTATTGTTGGCACTAAATCAGATTATGAGTACAAACTTTGTGCTTGTGTAATGTGGTCACATTGGTCATTTCGCTGAATAGCAATTAATTTGGAATGAATGTTGAACTCCTAAAAGATTCGTAGTTTCCTTGATATTGTGTATACCTTTTGCGTATCAGCTATCGAGAAAAAGTTGTCAAAAATATTATTGTCTTCATGTATGATGACATGCATTGCTTACAATAAAGAGAATCCAAAACCAGAGATATCATTAATAATCCTGCTGGTGAGGATGTTTACAAATGAATTCCTACGTTAGATGTCTTTTGTCATTGTTTAGTATGTTGCTAGCTCAATTTTTGTCGTCAATGCACCATTTCAGCTAAGACGCAATGTTGTTCAATTAAGCTATGATGGAATGTCATATTTGTAATATCAATGGAAGAAGATTTGGCTGTTGGTTTGTTTTTGCCCTTCTACATATATTGTTTATGTGTGTGTAATTTTGTGGTTCGGTTGTGTACAATTGGAGACATTGGAGGGTGGTGGAGAAAGATACAAAATGGTGTTATGCTAATATGACCTATGAAGACATTCTCCGGCATAAACTTATTAAACATAGTTTTTGTATAAATATAGCTAATCCTTATAGTTGTGGTGTATGTTCATGCTGCCACTACTTTGAAGTGTAAAATGTTGGGCCCGTGCTAATACTCATCGAATATACTATATATTTTTATTATATAGAAGAACGAAGTGGGAGGACGAACAAGGGTAAAAAAATAATTTCACTCTAACAAAAATCTATGAAGAAAGATAATAAATAATTCTAGAATTATCTTTTTATATATTAAGTGAATAATGATCAAGGGAAAAATGTAATTTCACGCTAATAAAAATCTACCAAGAAAGATGGTTCTAGAAACATGTTAAGTTATTGTTATTATCATTAACTTATTTTGTTATTACTTCATTTCCTTTTTATTTCTTTTGTGAGTTATTGTGAAATCTATTTTATCAGGCATAATACATATATTGAACCCTAAACTTGACTTCAAATTTTAACTTTGACCTCCAACTTTCATAATGTACAAACAAGCACTTTAACTATCCAACTTTTAAATAAATAAATACATGAGTCCTACATGACACAATACACATAAGACACCACGTATGACAAAAAATGACATGTAGGACATGTGTGTTTATTTGTTCAACTTTATGCAAGTTTAAGTGTCTACTTGTGCACACCTAAAGTTGAAGGGCATAAATGTGATCCGAAGCCAAGTTAAAAGGAAAATTTATATATTGTTTCATTTTATTATTACTCTATTTTACTATTACTTTAATTTAATTCTTAATATTTTCTCTATTCATTATGCTTGTAAAAAAGCCTACTATTTATATAAAAATATCATGAATTAATTATTTCAATCTTTATTTTGGCTCTAATTAATATACTTGAAAATAAATTAGTGTCATAAAATTAATAATATATATTATATTGAAATTAAAGAAGAAGATGTTAAAAGTAACTTTACAAATAAAAATGAATACCATGATGTATTTCTATTAAAGATGACCAAGAATAAAAAAGTAATTTCATTCTAACAAATATATATCAAGAATAAATAATTTTAGAAATATGTTTCTATATACGAGTGAATGACGATCAAAGGTAAAAATGTAACTCATGCAAGCAAAAATCTACCAAAAATGATAACAAGAAAATTAAATAGTTCTAGAACCATCTTTATGAATTATTATTAGTATTACCTCATTTTTGTTATTTCTTCATTTTTTATGAGTTATTGTGATATCTATTTGTTATATGAAAGTTAATAAATAATGATTACGCTTAGTTCTTAATAATTACATATCAAGTATAATGTTAGGTGAAACCAATCAAAATTAAAATTAATATTTATATGTATATAATTTTGTGTATTGAAATATTTTTTAATTTTGTGATCTTTAATATGCTATATAAAAAAATTAAAATTCAGAAGTTATTTTCTTTTTAAAATGAAATAAAAAATAAGTTCATACAAAATCAAAAAGGAGGGAGTCATATATTAAAAATAAAATATACATGTGTTATTATTGAAATGAGCTTTCATATATTATTATTTTAAAAAAATTGTCTCATTTCCTTCTATTAATTTGTGAATATATGTGGAGTTATTTGAACATTTTAATATAGAAATATAATGATTTGAAAACTTTAAGTCTTCGTTTTAATTTCTAATTTGATATATATTTGAAAATTAAATAAAAAGAAGCTTAAAAATGTAATGTAACAATTTAAGATATCTTTAGAAAAACATAGTTAAAAAATGTAATGAAATTTGGTTGACTCTCTTATTTTTATCGTAAACCAAAAAATTGCATATATTGTTTGAAAATAACGTAAGAACTAAAAAGCACTACGAATCACAATAAAATGACAACTAAAAATATGTGATAATCATATAACAAATTTCGTTTACTTTCCTAAAATCACTTGTATCACATAAAATAAAACAGATAGAGTAACATATATTATTCGAAAATAACATAAAAGGTACTCCATAAATTAACAATTTAAAATATTTCTTTAGAAAACATATAAAAGATTTAGTTCACCTTTTCAAATTTCATTTGTGTCACATAAATTGAAAAAAGAAAAAAATTAACATACATTTAGCTTACGCTGGCGCTGAAACATGATATCTAGTACTACATAGAAGAGCCACGTGGGAGACGACCACTGGCACTTTAGCAAATTTGACTTTGATATAAGGGCAAAATGGTTATTCTATTCCATAAGTTAATGAGATATATATCCAGGATTCTAGAATACTTGTAAGTAGTAATAACGAATAGGACAAATACGTTTTTCCTTCCTTGGTGTACATTATCAGTAGATTCTAGAATCCTCTTAGTTTTTTTCTTTTTTTTTTTTTCAGAGTTTTAATTTTTTTTTTCTCAAAATGCGTCGGCGGTTGTGCTACTGGTTGCGAAGGAAAAGTTTCCTTCATAGTCGCTCTCACTTTTTATCCTAAATTGCCTTTCAAAGTGTATGCATTATTAAGTACTTGAAGGAACATATCTTTAGAAAGAAGAAAAATTAAACTATATAAGCTAACATCAGTAATTTAATATGTGAACCAATGAAATAGTACAGTGAAAATATCAATAATGGCATTACACTGATTGTTCTCCTCGTTTTGTTCATAGAAAAATATACCACTTAATTTCCTCAGTTATTAAGATTCTGCCATGAGTTATAGATTTTTGATGAATATTAAATAAAAATTAAAAGAAATTTGATAAAGATTGTATAACAATTGGGAGAAAAAGAACGAAATAGATCAAAAACTTTTCTGACATTAAAAAACCTATTGGCGTAAATGAAAACTCATGAAACCAAGAATTTATTTTATTTATCTAAGTGTAAAACAAAAATTAGATGAAGATTAAAGAAATTGACATAAGAACTAAAAGATTATGAAGAAATTATGTGTGATTGAAATTCAAGAAGCAATTTGACATGTCAGTGAAACTTTTATCTTATCTATACTAAAGCAGACGAAAGAACGAATTAAGAATTTGAAAAAATTATTAAATAATGAATAGACTGGACTGAAATGTAACCAATGTTAAGATGAATAGAATCAAAAAGTTGTTGAGATGATGAAGATTAAAGACACCATTCTCGAATAAATCACCCGCCGGAAAGGAATAGCCGGAATAGAATGAAGGAATGATTCAATCTTCCATCATTTCAGAGTTCATTCTCGAAATTTCTAGACATACGTTGTTGTGTCTGTGTTGGCAAGTCCTGATATTTTCTTAGCATAATTTTATTGTACAAAAGTTGGACAGATGTCTATTCTTGTTATTTAGAACAAAAACAAGAATATTTTTGTCTTTTCATATTCTTTCTTCATTCTCTAGGCTGATTCTCCACTTTCCTTTCAGTCTCTCCAATTTTTCCAAACCAAATTTTCAAATAACTCATCAACCATATATACTTTGAAAACCCACTGCAAGTTTAAACCACAATTCATATTTTCCTCCCTGGATATCTCTCTACTTGTAGAATCCATTCCTCTCCCGTATCTCTCTTTTCTTACCATCTCAAGAATGGTAAAAAAAATTGATTTTATGCTAAAACAGAAAAAGACAGATAATTCATCTTCTTTCCAAGTGAGTATCGCCATTTAGGTATTCTTTTCTTTTATTTGTAGCCCAAATCTTCTTTCAGCTCTCTTCAGTATTTCCAGATTGAGAATGAGATATGCTTCTGTTAACTTTTGCACAGAAATTGTTACCTGGTACCAGGGTGAGAAAAATATGTTGAAGCGTTTAATTTCATTTTGTTACCCTTCCATCGATCGGATTGGGTCCTGTGATTGGTAGAGCCTCGACTTTTCTCTTTTTCATTTTGTTTCTTGTTTTTCATCTTAAGTTCCAAAAATGTCCTGTATATGATCTTAGTTCTAATCATGGAGAAAGCATTTTCTTCTCACATTTTTCCATTGATGTTGGATCAGCAGATGATAGGGGTATCAAGGGAGTACCGACAACGATTGATGCTCCACTCTAAGATTTTCCATTGAATATTGATTTATATAGCAGACTTCGACTTATTTATCATCGTATAATTTTTCAAAAACTTGGTCGGAGCCTAAATATCAACTTAGCTACTATTTATGAAACCAAACAAGACATACACTTAGTTGGAATAAGGTCGCAAAAAGTATCACAAAGACCGCTGATGTTTCTCTTAGTTTTAAATTTGTTTCTTTTCTATGGAGCGAAGGATATGCTAAATTCGCCTCCACTAGAAAATCAGATGACGAAGAAGGCGTCAATAAGCACTGTAGTTATTACGACTTTATTTTTATCCTTCTTGTAGTTTATTCGGATATGCAGCCTTTGAGAACCTCTTCACAGGTTTCTACTAGCCATTTTGGCTTGTTGATTTTATCAAGCCTGCATAGTCCTTCATCTGTTTGGTGGGTATTAGGTAGAACTGAAATTCGAGTGTTTTCCTTCGGCCCTTTACTTCGTTAATGAAAATTTGAACTTTAACTTGACAAATGCTTGTTTCCTTAGGCATATAGCCAGTCAGTATTCCCATTCAGAAGTACCTGAAAATAGATTCTTAAAAGTTCCAGCATTCCCAACTCTTCAGTTAATCTTCTTTTGGTTATGTTTGTTATATTTACAACATCAATAGAATTGACATTCCCTTATTTCAATCAGATATTTGAAATCTTGAGAGGATTGAACTTTTGGCCTATGACCATATATTTTCTGGTGGAGAAATGTACACTGTGCAAGGAAAAATTGGAGCTTGGATAAAAAAAATAGATACATCTTGAAGGTTTAGTTTGCTTGGCTGAGCATTTCTGGATATATTAATAGGTATTCCGAAAAGAGTCATAAGGTACATGATGATTTCTTTTCACGTTTTGCTATGATATGATGTTATCTCCAATTATTTCTTTCCATCGTTTGTTTGTTTCTTTAGGATTTCTCTGTTACTCCATGTAGCCATCCATGTCCTGCTGGTAACTGGTAAAGTGGACTCATTTTATTTAGAATTTGAACTTGAAGTCGACTTTGCCTACTAGGTATTCCCAAACATTCAGCTTCGCAGGTAAGGCTATTTAACCATCATGTTTGGTTTGAATAGAGATTCCAATGTCGTCTTTTCCTACGTTCTTCTTATAACTTTCCTTTACATGTTCTAAATTGTTGAAAATCATCAACTTGACATTTGTGATGTATTCCTCTACTTTTATTAGAGTGAAGAAATTCCTGCTTATTTTACAAAAGTCACTCCAAGTACATGCATTACTTCTATTAATCCACCATGTTCATCCACTAACTTCTCAAACTTACAGAGATACTTTTAGATTATGACGTTTCCTCTAAAATATTGATTAGGAATCTGTAAAGCTTGTTTAATATTGGATAATAAGAGATATGGATTTCCCTATTTTGATATAGAAGTTTACTATAAGCACTAATGTGAAGATATTGACAAATTTTCATGTGAATATACAGTGAAAGAAAAGATCATTAAAGTACACCATCTATGTATGAGAACTCATTTAGAATTATATGTAGGAATCCTTTCTGTAATCCTTGACATGGACAAACAAACCATGTTCTTCACATTTTCCTTATTCAAGTATGTATATTCATCAGTTTTACAGGTCAGAGTATTTTCTTCTTTATTTTCAACCGTTGCACCAAAACAAACTAAAGAAACTATGAAGTTGGGTGGCTTTATCCATGATGAAGTGAAAACCATTGACAACTGCTCTTTTTGTGTATATATATTAGTATTCTTTATTAATTCTCTAACAGTATGCATGTTTTTTTATTTATATGGCGCTTGATATCAGATATATTACTGATATGCTTCTTAAATGCAGATATGCATATTTCATACCTGGTGTCTTCCAATTCTAAGTTTTCCAAAAATTATCGTTTATGTAGGAGTACAATGTATAATTAAATATACATACTTTCTAAGGGTGTGTGCTATCTGCCCATGATAGATCAAACTATATTTTGTTGCAATGCAGTTGTAAATTATAAACACCTGATCATGTGATTAATTTGGAAGTTTTGACTGATAGGCTATGGTGTTCAAACTTTCTTAAAAAATATCCTCTGGTTCTTGTTGGATCCTTCAAGAGTAATGTATTTTTGTTGGATCGGATAGATGCAACAATACTTTTGAAGTTATTTAGGCTAATTGTTTTTTTTTTGTTTCAGGTTAGAATGATGGATGATAAACACAAGTGATGAATGTATACAAGCAAATTCTCTGTCCTCCTTTTCTTGGTGAATTTCAAAGTTTACATCAATTAGATGTATACAAATGGTGGTGATGGAGCTATTGGGTTGAAATAAATTTTCTGGGAAGAGTCGGGCACCTGTAACGTATTTTGAATATTATAAAAAGAATGCTTTTGCTTGTATGTTGTTTCAGTGTGATTTTAAACATCTATTATAGCAAACAGATAAGGGATTAATCGCTGGTACAAAATATTAGTATTACTTGGCTTAAAATGTTGGTCCGTACTTAGTACAGGCAATATTCATCTAGTCTACTGTATAGAAGAGAAGCGGTAGGACCATAAAGAGTAAAAATATAATTTTATATTTATAAAAATCTATTCATAAAGATAGCAAAAGAAACGAATAATTTTAGAAACATTTTTTGTATATGAAAGTAAATGGTGATCAAGGGTAAAAATATAATTTCATACTTACAAAAATCTATCAAGAATAATAACAAGAAACTAAATAGTTCTAGAAATATCTTTGATTAATGTTATTTCTATCAACACACGTTGTAATAATTTCATTTTTTATGAGGTATTGTGATATCTATTTATTACTCTATCGAATTATTATTCTAATTAATTTCTAATATTCTTTTATTGATTATACTTACTAAAAACGCCTACTTTAACATAAAAATTCATTACTATAGTTTATTATTTTTACCTTTATTTTAACTCTAATTAATGTATCTGAAAAGAAATAAATATGATAAAGTTAATAATATATATTATATTAAATCAAAAAATAAATAAAATTAACCTCAATATTTTTAAAATAAATATTTTTAGAAAATATTAAAAAGTAACTTTACAAACAAAATGAATAGGATGATACATTTGTATGTAAAGTAAACTAAAAACGTTTACTAGGTTATAAAAGTGTAGTTATTCATAAAATATATATTAAATTTATACTTTTACTTGATTTCAAACATATTAATCTAAATATGTGTTTGATTTAAAAAGTTGAGGACAATCTATCGTAATAAGATCATTTCATATATATTTCATTTTAAAAACTATAAATTGTATTTTTAAACTTCATTGAAATCTTTTTTTTTTTCAAGTGGTAAATTTCCTCCACAAGTTACATGATTTTTCTAAAAACTATAAATTATAAGTCTATGACACAAATAAATACACATTATCTCATTCTTCATTTCATTCACTCCTCAATTCTCTCCTCTCTCATGTTCATTATTATTTTATTATATATTATATAGAAGAGCCAAGTTAAGGACGACCAAGGGCAAATTTGTCAAATCATAAAGATTCTAGAATGTTTCTTTCTATGTTATGATATCAAGAAAGTTCTAATAGATTTGTAATGATAAAACAACCAAATATATTTTTCTAAATACCATGTGTATCCTAATGATGTGACATTTAATATGGATCCACATTTTCAATCATACTTTTTTCTTAATGTAGATTAATTTTAATTAGTTTATTTTAATGATATTTTGTCTATTTATTTTTTATACAGTGTAAAATTTTCATCGAACTAAAAATATCTATTAAATAAATGTAGGATAAATTTTTATTTTTACAACATACTAATGATTTTTATGGGTCTAAAGGTAATTCTAAATTAATGATTTGTTAAAACCTTAAAAATTGATTAATCTGATGTTTATCTAAAAAACTCATATTAATATATTACAATTAATATGATTAATTGACGTGATAACTTATTATAAGTAATATTTCTCTATATTATAAAGTAAAGAACTTCTTACTATGAGGACATATAAAGATATTCATACAAATTTTTCATAAAACATCAAATTTTGTTATTTTTCATAATAAAATAAATTAGATATTAATATAAGTAAATTAATTTATAGTATGAAAATTCTTTAAACTAATATATATATGACATAAGCATATTAAAGTATATAATTTGTACTCCATTTTCATAAATAATTTTAACTATATTGTCACGACCCAAAATGGACGTGATGACACTCGTCTTATCCCACCAAGACAAGTCAGCCTAAAACCCGACTATTACAATAAAGTGCGGAAATAAATATAAGTAACTTAATAAAACCCCCAAAACATGACAGTCATGTGTACAAGCCTCTAAAGTATTACAATTGATTCAAAAGGAAAACTCAAGTCTCAAATGAAGTTGTTTTTAGAATAGAACAAGATCATAATTAAGGAGAAGAAAGCCTGCTGAGATGGAAACAGCTACCTCACAAATCTCCAAGAAGGCTCGGATAAAAAGAGAATGACAAGTACAACAAAAATCTAGGCTCGTAACCTACAAAAATCTGTAGAAGCAAGGGGTGAGTACCAAACCACATGGTACCCAACAAGTAAACATCTAAACGCAAGCTAAGGGGATGAAATACGGGTACTCCTACCACCCCCAACCGAACCTCCACAATTACAACCTGCATAAACATCAGCACAACCTAACAACTCACAGTTTACATATCATGTAACTCAACAACAACACTTACATAAATTACATATCGTTCAAAACAACACTTTAACACATTATATATCCTCAACAACAACACTTAAACAAATTCAATATCCTCAATAGCAACACTTCAACAATTTAAATATTCTCAACAACAACACTTCAACAAATTACATATCCTCAACAATAACATTTCAACAAATTACATATCCTCAATAACAAGCTCAGAATTCAACAATCACAAGTTCCGCAAAAAGGCAATCACAAGATAACCAAAACACAATAACAAGTTCACTAATGATAAGTATGTGCAATGTAATGGAATGCAATGTCAAGTATAATGATGCATGTCAGACCTAGTGATACACACCCGCTGTCTCTCTGTCCTGGACCCATGGGGGACATATCTGTCCATGCATCTGTCGCTGCGTACTACACGACCCTCGATATAGTAACCATCGTGGCGCGCGATACGTCCCTCGAAATATAGTATCCATCACGGCGCGCGATAGAGAATCTGTGATCGATCCGAAGAACCACTCCCATATACGATTCTGCTCCCCCTTCGTACTGTCCCTCGAAATGGTACATTCTCTTTAAGTTCTCATTCTTTCTCAATGCACACAACACTTGTCACAACCATGTCTTAAAATAATGCAAATTACATGTTCACACAAATAAAGAGGATATAACCACTTTCATAACATTGCACAATTCACAACAACATCAACAATGATTCAACAAACTGTAAAGACCATTTTCGATCGTTTTGAGCACTAGAACTTTTTATGTTAGAAAATACTTTCCGATAGATTTAAGTGGGTGTTTTGGAATATTCATAATCATAATTATGAAATTAGTGGGATAGTTTTGACTAATTTATAGAGTTGGAGGTTAAAGAGGATAATATTAAAATTGATAGTGGGTTACTTTCCCTATTTTTATAATTAGTTATATGTAATAATTAGGGTATAATTAACCTCTAGTACAAAAGAAAATAAAAAGAAAGGCGCACGACTGTTGAAGAAAAACAAATCGAGGAGAGGAACTATTAGAAAGAGCCGCCGAAAGTGTCTTTTAACTGGTACACTTCTTTAATTGATATGCTTTAATGTTGAAAGAGTTTGCTACTTTTGTAATAGCATATAAAGATGTAGTGAATGTTGTTATATTTTCTTTTTAAGAGATCGGCCAATGATAGTAATGACTTACATTTATCATGAAATAATTGGACATATTTTAAGTGGGAATTCATAGCGTAATGATGGCTTCTAATAGGGTGTTGCTTGATTTAATATATATATATATATATATATATATTTGATATAGCATGGGATTGGAAAGCTATAGTTTGTTATTAAGAATCACAATTATAATTATAAAGTAGATAGGAGGCATTATTATATATTATTATAATATTGAGATGCATAAGGAAGTTGGGAAGTGTACTTACGGTAACTATAAAAGGAATGGACATTGCTGCAATTATATTGCCTAGTGGATTAGAATTAATGATTTCTAGTGTTAGAAATGTTGTACTAATTTACGTAAGTAGTTGTTTATGACCTTCGTTATTATTATAATTATTATCACATTTTGAATTATGGTTGGTAAATGGACATAAGTTAATTAATATTAGGTATATTATATTATATGATTACTATTAAAGTTGTTTTAATTGGATTAATTAAGACTTACTCTTAGGTTTAAACTTTAAGGAATTGATTATAGAATCAGGTGAATTGATGGGTATAGGCTAGACACAGAATAATCAGAGTGTTTATCGTCCTGTTAACTTACACCTTATGTATATATATGTATATATACTTAATAGATTGGAAGGGTTCGGATGCAATAAGGAAAGGAAAGACATTGGAGAAGTAGTTGCTTGGCTTCGGTTCTTCGGTGGAGGTAGGTTATGGTTTATTTCTATTTGATAGATAAACTCTAAATAGTGATTAATATGTATTGAGTGATATTGTAAAGTCTCCTATGTACTTGATTGTGTGGTTGTATGTTTTGATTGTGTGGTTTGTGGTTGGACTAAAATTATGAGACTGTTGAATTTCTAATCTTAAACCCTCTCTATTAAAATGACGCCTTGAATAAAGAAGGCTTGATGAAAAATAAAAAAATGAGATAATTGGATTGGAGTGTCACGTTTCGACACGGTATTATTGGATCGGAGTGTCACGTTCCGACACGGTATTATGGGACCGGAGTGTCATGTTCTGACACGTTATTATGGGATCGGAGTGTCACATTCCGACACAATAATATTAAAGGCAAGGAATCTTGAAGTAACTTAATATACTTAATCTCAAAGAACCTATTTTCCAAATGAGTATGGTGTGGAGGCATGAGTCCTCATAGGTGTGCTTGATGTTGTGATTGATGGTGTACCTATTATGGTGTTGTTGTTGTCAATGGTTCATGTGCTTGTTGCTTGCCACCTGTTAAGTATTGTAGTTGATTTTATATTATTATTCAATGTATATTGATTTCTATTTTGAGTTGACCGATGATACCTAGTCAGTACGTGTTCCTTGTACTGACCCCTATTGTATTTTCTTCTCATTTCTTTTGTGGAGTGCAGCAAGTGTACCATCGACTTCGACTCGCCCTCAGCTCTAGCCAGTCTCCAGCATATCAGAGTTCAGGGTGAGATATTAATTCTAGCTCGTGCTGGATTCTCTCATTCACGTCTTGATGTCTTTGAATTTCGGACATGGGCCATCTTTTTGTTTATTTTGGTTTCTTAAACACTTTTAGACTTGGTAATTTGGAAATAGATGTCCTTGATGTGATGACTATCAGATTTTGGGATAATAAGTATTAAACTTTAGAAACTTATTTAAATTGGTTACTTAATAACTTTTGGAGCTTCCACATTATTTTTGCTATTTATAGTTGAATTATTGGTATATGTCGGGTTCAGACTTGTTGGTTCGCCAGCCTAGGGGGGTAAGTGTGGGTGCCACTCACGACTCATTTTGGGTCGTGACAAACTTGGTATCAGAGTGTTAGGTTCGTTGGTCTCATCACACAAGGACAAGTCTAGTCGAGTCTTGAGGAACGGTATGGGGACGCCTTTACTTTTCTTCGAGAGGCTATAGGACTTTAGGAAAACTTCATTCTTTCTTTCTTTTGTGCTATTACTTGGATCCAATTAGTATCTAGGTGATAAAAATTGATATCTGACATTCTCACCCTATTTCGCAGATGGTTAGAACTAGAGAAACAACTATGCCAACACCAACACCGGCAAGACAGGGTGCGTCTGAGCCAACCATTGGGGCTGTAACTCGAGGAGGAGCAGTGGCAAGAGGCCGTGGTAGAGGTCGCAAGAGGATGCCCACTAGAGGAAGAGGACAAACACCTGGTCTAGCTAGGAATAGAGCAGTGACTCCTCCACCGACTAATGAGGTAGTGACAGAGGGTGAGGAATGGGAAAATGAGCAGGTTCAGGATAAGGAAGTACCACCCCAGACTACCCCAGAGATGATTAATCAGGTTCTTACTTATATTAGCGGTTTATCTGATCAGGGCCAGATTTTTGCACCTCCACTATATTCTGCACCAGCACCTCAGGTTCAGGGAGTACAACATGCAGCTGCTGTGGCTCCCCGCATAGATGCATCATTAGAAGTAGGCACGTTTCCTCGATTGACTACAGGGTCTATAATGACAGGTGCTCAGCATGAACTTTTCATTAAGTTCTTAAAGTTGAAACCTCCAATATTCAAGGGTGCTGAATCTGAAGATGCCTATGATTTTCTGGTTGATTGTCATGAGCTGCTACATAAGATGGACATAGTAGAGCCATTCGGTGTTGAGTTTGTGACCTACCAGTTTCAGGGGGATGCCAAAATGTGGTGGCGGTCGTATGTTGAGTGTCAACCAGCAATGGCACCACCTATGACTTGGGCATCATTTTCTAGCTTATTTATGGAGAAGTATATACCCCGGACTTTGAGGGATAGGAGGAAAATGAGTTCCTCAGCCTAGAGCAAGGAAGGATGTCTGTTGCTGCTTATGAGGCCAAATTTCGTGCACTATCCAGGTATGCCACTCAGCTTTACTTCAGTCCGCAAGAGCGGATTCGCCACTTTGTGAAAGGATTTAGGTCAGATTTGCAGATTCTAGCCATACAGGTAGCTGCTGCAGCAAAATACTTTTAGGAAGTGGTTGATTTTGTGATAGAGGTAGAGGGGGTGAAGCCAGACGACTTCACCACAGCATCGACATTTAAGAAGTTTCGTAAGGGAGGTGAGTTTAGTGGTTCTAACTCCAGAGGGCAGAGTTCAGGAGGTTATCCAGCCCGTCCTATTCAGTCTTCATTGCAGGCTTCAGCTGGGGGTCCCTTGCAGACCAGTCAGCCTTTTTCTGAGTTTGGAGGTTATCTCCAGACTTCGTCATTTTCAAAGAGACCTATACTTGACTCCAGGACTTGTTATGGATGTGGAGAGGCTGGACATATTAGGAAATATTGTCCAAAATAGAGTTATAGATCCCCAGTAGTTAGAGGTAGAGGTGGTCATGGTAGAGACCGCCATTCTGGGGGAAGTGGTGGCCAACTTGGAACTACTGCAGCGCAGCTTGGTAGGGGCAATGGACAAACAGGTGATAGGGCCCATTGTTATGCTTTCCCCAGGAGGTCTGAAGCAGAGACATCTGATGCTATTATCACAGGTACTCTCTTGGTCTGTGATTGCATGGCTTCTGTATTGTTTGATCTTGGATCCATATTTTCATATGTATCTTCCTCATTTGTTACTGGTCTCGATTTATATTATGATTTGCTTGACATGCCTATTCGTGTCTCTACTCCTGTGGGTGAGTCTGTGATAGTTGAGAAGGTGTATCGGTCATGCCTTGTGACTTTTGTGGGGAGCAATACTTATGTAGATTTGATTATTCTAGAGATGGTTGATTTTGATGTAATTCTGGGTATGACTTGGCTTTCTCCAAATTTTGCAATCTTAGATTATAATGCTAAAACTGTGACATTGGCCAAGCCTGGGACAGATCCGTTAGTGTGGGAGGGTGACTATATTTCCACTCCAGTTCGTATTATCTCTTTTCTTCGTGCTAAGAGGATGGTGAGTAAGGGTTGTTTAGCTTTCTTGGCACATCTCAGGGATGATACTTCCAAAGTACCTTCGATTAAGTCTGTATCGATAGTCTGTGAGTTTCTGGATGTGTTTCCTGCAAACCTTCCTGGTATGCCACCGGATAGGGATATTGATTTTTGTATTGATCTGGAGTGGGTACTCGCCCCATTTCCATTCCCCCTTATAGAATGGCTCCAACTGAGTTAAGGGAGTTAAATAAGGTAACTATTAAGAACAAGTATCCCATTCCTCGCATTGATGATTTGTTCGATCAATTACAAGGTGCTTGTGTCTTCTCTAAAATTGATTTGAGATCCGGTTATCATCAGTTGAAAATACGGGCAACAGATGTGCCAAAGACTGCTTTTTGAACCAGGTATGGGCATTATGAATTCTTAGTAATGTCTTTTGGGCTTACGAATGCCCCTGCTGCTTTCATGAGCCTGATGAACGAGATTTTTAAGCCATATCTGGACCTCCTTGTTGTTGTATTTGTTGATAATATACTGATATACTCAAAGAGAAGGAAAGAACATGAGGAGCATTTGAGAATTGTATTGGAGTTGTTGAGGGAGAAAAGGCTTTATGCCAAATTCTCCAAGTGTGAGTTTTGGCTAGATTCAGTGTCCTTCTTGGGGCACGTGGTTTCTAAGGATGGAGTGATGGTGGATCCTTCTAAGATTGAAGCAGTGAAGAGTTGGGTAAGACCTACTAATGTTACAGAGGTAAGAAGCTTTGTTGGTTTAGCTAGCTACTACCGTCGATTTGTCAAGGGATTTTCTTCTATTGCTTCGCAGCTAACAAATTTGACTAAGCAGAATGTTCCCTTTGTATGGTCGGATGAATGTGAAGAAAGTTTTCAGAAACTCAAGACTTTGTTGACTACTGCACCAATTCTTACCTTGCCAGTGGAAGGTAAGAATTTCATTGTCTATTGTGATGCATCTTATTCTGGTTTGGGTGCAGTGCTAATGCAGGAGAGAAATGTAATTGCTTATGCTTCGAGGCAATTAAAAGTGCATGAACGTAACTATCCGACCCATGATTTGGAGTTGGCTGCAGTAGTATTTGCATTAAAGCAATGGAGACATTACCTATATGGGGTCAAGTGTGAAGTCTATACAGATCATCGTAGTTTACAGTATGTCTTTACTCAGAAAGATTTGAATTTGAGGCAGAGGAGGTGGATGGAACTATTGAAGGACTATGATATCACTATTTTGTATCACCCAGGAAAAGCTAATGTTGTGGCAGATGCTTTAAGTAGAAAAGCAGGGAGCATGGGTAGTTTAGCCCACTTACAGGTTTCTAGACGCCCATTGGCTAGAGAGGTTCAGACTCTGGCTAATGACTTTATGAGGCTGGAAGTACTAGAGAAAGGAGGATTTTTGTCCTGTTTGGAGGCAAGATCTTCTTTTCTTGACAAGATTAAGGGAAATCACTTTGCTGATGAGAAGCTGAGCCGAATTCGAGATATGGTATTGCGAGGAGAGGCTAAAGAGGCAGTAATTGATGAAGAAGGGGTCTTGAGGATTAAGGGAAGGGTATCTGTGCCCCGTGTGAATGATTTGATTCACACTATTCTTACAGAGTCTCATAGTTCAAGGTATTCTATACATCCTGGTGCAACCAAGATGTATCGTGATCTAAAGCAACATTTTTGGTGGAGTAGAATGAAGCGTGACATTGTTGATTTTGTTTCCCAATGCCCGAATTGTCAGTAGGTAAAGTATGAACACCAGAGGCCTGGAGGGATACTTCCGAGAATGCCCATTCCTGAATGGAAGTAGGAAAGAATTGCAATGGATTTCGTAGTTGGTCTTCCAAAGACATTGGGTAAGTTTGATTCTATTTGGGTAATTGTTGACATGTTAGCTAAATCTGCTCACTTCATTCCGGTCAAGATGACTTACAATGGAGAGAATTTAGCCAAACTCTATATCTCAGAAATTGTTCGATTGCATGGAGTTCCATTTTCCATCGTATCAGATAGAGGTACACAATTTACTTCTATGTTTTGGAAGACGCTACATGTTGAATTAGGTACTAGACTGGATCTTAGTACTGCATTTCACCCTCAGACCGATGGTCAGTCTGAGCGAACGATTCAGGTGTTGGAGGATATGCTTCGTGCATGTGTGATAGAATTTGGTGGTCATTAGGATAAATTTTTACCTTTAGCAGAGTTTTCATACAACAATAGCTATCACTTGAGTATTAATATGGCGCCATTTGAGGTATTGTATGGGAGGAGATGTAGGTCCCCCATTGGTTGGTTTGATGCATTTGAGGTTAGACCTTGGGGTACTGATTTTCTGAGGGAATCATTAGAGAAAGTGAAATTTATTCAAGAAAAGCTTTTAGCAGCTCAGAGTAGGCAGAAGGAATATGCAGAAAGTTTAGGGACTTGGATTTTATGGAGGGTGAACAAATCTTGCTGAAGGTTTCACTAATGAAAGGTGCAGTTTGGTAAGCAAGGTAAGCTCAGTCCGAGGTATATTGGTCCATTTGAAGTTCTGAAGCACGTAGGGGAGGTAGCCTATGAATTGGGCATTGCCTCCAGGGCTGTCAGGAGTGCACCCTGTATTTCATGTGTCCATGCTAAAAAAATACCATGGTGATGGAAACTACATTATTCGTTGGGATTCAGCTCTTCTTGATGAGAATCTGTCTTATGAGGAGGAACCATTGCTATTCTAGATAGGGAGGTCCGCAAGTTGGGATCAAAGGAGATTGCATCTATCAAGATTCAGTGGAAGAATCGGCCAGTTAAAGAGTCTTCTTGGGAGAGTGAGGTTGATATGCAAGAAAGATATCCACATCTTTTTACAGATTCAGGTACTCTTTCTCGCCCTCGCCTTTCTTCCTATGATCGTTCAAGGACGAACGATGAGTAAATTGGTATCTATTGTAACGATCATTTTTGATCGTTTTGAGCACTAGAACTTTTTATGTTAGAAAATACTTTCCGATAGATTTAAGTGGGTGTTTTGGACTATTCATAATTATAATTATGAAATTAGTGGGGTGGTTTTGAATAATTTATAGAGTTAGAAGTTAAAGAGGATAATATTAAAATTGATAGTGGGTTACTTTCCCTATTTTTATAATTAGTTATATATGATAATTAGGGTATAATTAACCTCTAGTACAAAAGAAAATAAAAAGAGAGGCGCACGACGATTGAAGAAAAACAAATCGAGGAGAGAAACAATCAGAAAGAGCCGTCGAAAGTGTCTTTTAACTGGTACACTTCTTTAATTGATAATGCTTTAATGTTGAAAGAATTTGCTACTTTTGTAATAGCATATAAAGATGTAGTGAATGTTGTTATATTTTCTTTTTAAGAGATCGGTCAATGGTAGTAATGACTTACATTTATCATGAAATAATTGGACATATTTTAAGTGGGAATTCATAGCATAATGATGACTTCTAATAGGGTGTTGCATGATTTAATATATATATATATATATATTTGATATAGCATGGGATTGGAAAGCTATAATTTGTTATTAAGAATCACAATTATAATTATAAAGTAGATAGGAGGCATTATTATATATTATTATAATATTGAGATGCATAAGGAAGTTGGGAAGTGTACCTACAGTAACTATAAAAGGAATGGACATTGCTGCAATTATATTTCCTAGTGGATTAGAATTAATAATTTCTAGTGTTAGAAATGTTGCACTAATTTACGTAAGTAGTTGTTTATGACCTTCGTTATTATTATAATTATTATCACATTTTGAATTATGGTTGGTAAAAGGAGATAAGTTAATTAATATTAGGTATATTATATTATATGATTACTATTAAAGTTGTGTTAATTGGAGTAATTAAGACTTACCCTTAGGTTTAAACTTTAAGGAATTGGTCATAGAATTAGGTGAATTGATGGGTATAGGCTAGACACAGAATAATCAGAGTGTTTATCGTCTTGTTAACTTACACGTTATGTATATATATATACTTAATAGATTGGAAGGGTTCGGATGCAATAAGAAAAGGAAAAACATTGGAGAAGTAGTTGCTTGACTTCGGTTCTTCGGTGGAGGTAGGTTATGGTTTATTTTTATTTGATAGATAAACTCTAAATAGGGATTGATATGTATTGAGTGATATTGTCTCCTATGTACTTGATTGTGTGGTTGTATGTTTTGATTGTGTGGTTTGTGGTTGGCCTAAAATTATGAGACTGTTGAATTTTTAATCTTGAACCCTCTCTATTAAAATGACGCCTTGAATAAAGAAAGCTTGATAAAAATAAAATAATGAGATAATTGGATCGGAGTGTTACGTTTCGACACGGTATTATTGGATCGCATTGTTACGTTCCGACAGGATATTATGGGATCGGAGTGTCACTTTCTGATACGATATTATGGGATCGGAGTGTCACGTTCCGACACAATAACATTAAAGGCAAGGAATCTTGAAGTAACTTAACATACTTAATCTCAAAGTACCTATTTTCCAATTGAGTATGGTGTGGAGGCATGAGTCCTCATAGGTGTGCTTGATGTTGTGATTGATGGTGTACCTATTATGGTGTTGTTGTTGTCAATGATTCATGTGTTTGTTGCTTGCCACCTGTTAAGTTTGTAGTTGATTTTATATTATTATTCAATATATATTGATTTCTATTTTGAGTTGACCGATGATACCTACTCAGTACGTGTTCCTTGTACTAACCCCTACTTGTATTTTCTTCTCTGTTCTTTTGTGGAGTGCAGCAAGTGTACCATCGACTTCGACTCGCCCTCAGCTCTAGCCAGTCTCCGGCATATCAGAGTTCAGGGTGAGCTAATAATTCTTGCTCGTGCTGGATTCTCTCATTCACGTCTTGATGTCTTTGAATTTCGGACATGGGCCATCTTTTTGCTTATTTTGGTTTCTTAAACACTTTTAGACTTGGTAATTTGGAAATAGATGTCATTGATGTGATGACTATCAGATTTTGGGATAATAAGTATTAAGCTTTAGAAACTTATTTAAATTGGTTACTTAATAACTTTTGGAGTTTCCGCATTTTTTTTGCTATTTATAGTTGAATTATTGGTATATGTTGGGGTTCGGACTTGTTGGTTCGGCCACCTAGGGGAGGGGGTAAGTGTGGGTGCCACTCACGACTCATTTTGGATCGTGACACAAACTTTTCAAACCATTTTTTATTATCAACACATCATACACAAGCAATTATTTACATTGCCTTTTATTACCCTTTGTTTTCATCATTAGAACTAATCAATGTGGACAAGTCAACCATCACCAAGTCCCATTACTACCACACATATACCACAAGAAAATACACGCATTTCATACACTTAACTAGAGTTTAGAAATCCACTTGCCTCAAGTAGTCAAACAATAACTCCAGAATTTGAGCCTTCACTTTTCGTTGAGCTTTCAAACCAATACAATCTATCCAAATATTTAATCACGATAAGATTTCGAAACTAACAACACTCATATTGCTATATGTCTAGTCTAGATTAAAAAAATCATTTAAATTTATAATCAAATTCGTAAATCTTGATACCAATTAACATGTAACTTTTTTTCAATTTCTTCCAAATTTCAAGCGTAGAGTTAAGTCATAACTTCTCCAAATATCATAAATTTGACAATATCCATATCAATCAATATAATCTAATATTTAATCTCATGTCTTAATACTGAAAAACTTATTTTATGATATAATAAGAAAATAATATTTTAAAAAAAATGAGGACGATGACGGTTTATCCCCCTACCCCAAAATCATCCAGCAAGCACGCATACTCAGTGCACTTTTGATCCATCTTACTTTCTTTCTCAATTCTAATTATTTATATACTTATAATATACTATAATATTACATCCATTAATCATTCATTCATTGGCACAAAATTATGTCCTCACTTAGTTATCCAAAAACTCCACTAACCAATCAACAATAGCTTACACATATACAACTATCCTTGAATTACCTAATTTCATTATATTATCCTATGATATCAATTCATATATATACATATATACCGACCCTAATAGGACAAATGTAATCAAAGTTATCTGTAGTAATAAGAAATTCTCTAAAATTTTAAATAACTCATACAATGTCAACACTAATAGATTGACAATAACTTCTACATAATAAAATAATAATTTAGTATATAATGACCTTTATGCATAATTACAAGTTCATATATTAACATAAATTATACACGATTTTAACCTAAAATCTACTCCTGATTACATAACAAAATTAATATAAAGAATAAGAATAATTACCTTGACGCCTTATGATGAAGCTATAAAATTTTCTCCTCCTTTTTCTTTTTCTTTTTCTCCCTTCCTTTCTTTTCTTCTTCTGTGTATTTTTTTTTGTTTCCGTTAATTCTTTTTCTTCAACGTAGCCGCCTGAGACTTTTAACCTTTTAGGGCACTTTGCCCTTTTATTATTATTATTATTATTATTATTATTATTATTATTATTATTATTATTATTTTATTTATTTAATTTTCTTTTTATTTTTTTTCTTTTTTTCATTATTATTAGCAACAAAATAATCCTTTATTAAACCTGAGAATCATATCAGTCACTCTTATAAGTTATAAATTATTTATAAAAACTATTAAAAAGGGGTTTACTTAGAAAATGGGTAAAATTTATAAAACGACTAAGAGGGTCATTACATATATATAAAATTCTCTTATAATTTTCATATTTTTTCATTACGACAATTAACATATTACATATATATCTCTAATGAGTGACAATTAACTCTTAACGACCTTCATATGACAGTCATGAGTTGCAGTTTTTAGTTTGATTTCTACTTTTTGGAATCTTGAATTATTATTATATAGAAAAGCCAAGTTAATGACGACCAAGGGCAAATTTATCAAAATCATAAAGATTCTAGAATGTTTCTTTCTATGTTATGATATCAAGAAAGTTCTAATAGATTTGTAATGACAAAACAACCAAATATATTTTCTAAATAGAGAAAAGACATAAAGTCATCACTGAAGTTGTCCCGAATTTTTAAAAAGACACCTTAACTTTACAATCGTCCTATTACCCCACTAAACAATTTTGAATAGATATAATTGCATCATTTTTCGTTCATCTAACAAGAGAGTGGTGTGCACTCTCTCAAAGAGAGTGAGCATCCTAAAATAACTAATATAATTTTATTTTTACAAGTATTTTGTTATAAAATATATTTTTTTATTTTTCATATTAGTTTAACTTTTTTTCCTTTTTATTTTTCTCTATCTTTCTTCTTTCTTTTCAAAATTGATTTTTATATCCATCCATTGAATTTCTTATTTTCAGTGTCATTTTTACCACAACTTCACCCTTTTTTTAATTACTATTAGTTTTACTCTCTTTAGTTTTAAAATTTTACCTAAATATTTTCTTACATTTCGAACAACTCGATAAACTCATTAGATTTGAAGATGATTAGGAATTATCATAGTTTTTTTATTCGATTTTGTCACGACCCAAAACCGAGCCGCGACTGGCACCCACACTTACCCTCCTATGTGAGCGAACCAACCAATCTAAACCCTAACATTTCAATATAATATCAACAGAAAGTAATGCGGAAGACTTAAA
>NC_028647.1:54321531-54325076 GCF_001406875.1 Solanum pennellii | reverse complement strand
CACGAAGTTCAGAGAGTCGATTTCAGTACCCAAATTTCAGAATTCTAAGTGTTTTGGAACGAGACCCCCTCGACGGCCCGTCGTACCCATGACGGTCCGTCGTGGGTTCCGTCGACTCAGACAGCTTTTCCAGAAATAAAATCTGCTGCTTAAAACGACTAAACAGGTCGTTACAGATTTCAATTAAGTTCTTTCAATTTTCGAGAAATTAATTGATTCTTTTAAAATTATCATTTCTAATTTTGAATGTATACGAAAATGAGTAGTTGATGATACCTTCAAAATTTTAATTTTTTTTAAAAATAATTAATTTTTTTATCAATAATTCAGTAAAGTCGAAATAATAGTATAAATTTATAAAGAATTTGACTGGAGAAGAAGAACAAAAAATAAAAGAAAAAACGAAAATGAGTTTCAATTTGACATGGGGGGTTGGGAGGTGAAGAAAAAAAAGAAAATGAAGGGATGAAAGTGGGAGGTGGAAGATTAAATAAAATTTAAGATAAATCAAAATTAAAATTTAAAAGTAAGAGAGAAAAAAATAAAGAAAGAAAAAGATAAAGGAAAAATTTTAAATTAAAAAAAATTATAATTTTAATTAGCACGTGTCAAGTAATGATTGGGGTGTGAACTCACTTACTTGTTAAAATTTAGGGCTGATCGAAAAATGGTATGATAACATCTGTTCAAAATTGTTTAGTAGGTAATAGGACAGTCGCAAAGTTAAGATGTCTTTATGACGATTCGAAACAACTTCAATGGTGACTTTATGTCTTTTCTCTTCTAAATACCATGTATATCCTAATGATGTGACATTTAATATGGATCCACATTTTCAATCATACTTTTTTCTTAATGTAGACTAATTTCAATTAGTCTATTTTAATGATATATTGTCTATTTATTTTTTATACAGTGTAAATTTTGTCATCAAACGAAAAATATCTATTAAATAAATGTAGGATAAATGTTTATTTTTACAACATACGAATGATTTTTATAGGTCTAAAGGTAATTCTAAATTAATGATTTGTTAAAACCTTGAAAATTGATTTACCTGATGTTTATCTAAAAAACTCATATTAATATATTACAATTAATATGATTAATTGACGTGATAACTTATTATAAGTAATATATCTCTATATTATAAAGTAAAGAACTTCTTACTATGAGGACATATAAAGATATTCATACAAATTTTTCATAAAATATCAAATTTGTAATTTTTCATAATAAAATAAATTACATATTAATATAAGTAAATAAATTTATAGTATGAAAATTCTTTAAACTATTATGTATATGACATAAACATATTAAAATATATAATTTGTACTCCATTTTTCATAAATAATTTTAACTATATATAAAGTATCTCTTATAATTTTCATATTGTTTCATTACGACAATTAACATATGACATATATATCTCGAATGAGTGACATTTAACTCATAACGACCTTCATATGATAGTCATGAGTTGCACTTTTTAGTTTGATTTATACTTTTTTTAGAATCTTGAATTATAATAAATTAGTGTCATTCATCGAGAGTAAGGAGAATATTAAATATTAGATTATGAATGTTTTACAACTCAAAAAAATAAATATTTCCACAATTGATATCAATACTTGAATTTCAAATTAAATTACTTTATTGCAGTTTGAGTTATTATCGACAAATATTGATAAATAAATCATAAAGATTATAGAATGTTTTTTTCTATGTTATGATATCAAGAAAGTTGTAATACATTTGTAATGACAAAACAACCAAATATAATTTCTTAAATGTCACGTATATTCTAATGATGTGACATTTAATATGAATTTTACATTTTCAATCATACTTTTTTCTTAATATAGACTAATTTTAATTAGTCTATTTCAATGAGATATTTTCTATTTATTTTTTATACAGTAAAATTTTCATCAAATCAAAAATATCTATTAAATAAATGTAGGATAAATTTTTATTTTTACAACATACTAATGATTTTTATAGGTCTAAAGGTAATTCTAAATTAATGGTTTGTTAAGACCTAGAAAATTGATTTACGTGATGTTTGTCAAAAAAAATTATATTAATATATTACCATTAATATGACTAATTGATTTGATAACTTATTGTAAGTAATATTCCTCTATATAATAAACTAAAGAACTTTTTACAATGAGGACATATAAAAATATTCATACCAATTTCTCATAAAACATCAAATTCATAATTTTTCATAATAAAATAAATTACATATTAATATAAGTAAATAAATTTATAGTGTAAAAATTCTTTACACTAATATGTATATGACATAAACATATTAAAGTATATAATTTGTACTCCATTTTTCATAAATAATTTTCAACTATAAATAAATCATCTCTTATAATTTTCATATTGTTTCATTATGACAATTAACATATGACATATATATCTCTAATGGGTGAGAATTAAATCATAAGTACCTTCATATGATAGTGAGTTGCACTTTTTATTTATTATTTTTTAATTCTTACAATCTTGAATTATAATAAATTAGTGTCGTTCCTCGAGAGTAAGAAGCATGTTAAATATTAGATTATGAATGTTTTACAACTCAAAAATAAATGTTTCCACAATTGATATCAATACTTGAATTTAAAATTAAGTTACTTTCTTACAGTTTGAGTTATTATCAGCAGTATATTGATAAAAATATACTACTCAAAAAACTTTAGCATTTTCATTTTTAATTTTATTAAAATGCAAAATAGTTATAATATCTTAAATTTCATGAAAACAAAATGTGATCTAACGTTTGTACCCACTCCATTTAGATTTATGTAATGTTTATTTGACTTAAAATAAAGTTTTTTTAAAAAAAAAAACACTTTTAGAACTTGTCGTTTAAAATAAACCACAGATGTTCATATGATTATAAATCATCTTACTAAGAATGAAATGAATATTTTGAAGTCAAAATGTTATTAAATATATTAATATATCAGTCTTTTAAAATTGACTACGGAGAAAAATATGTCACATAAATTAAATAAAAATTACATAAATTTTCATGTTGTTAAGAGCTAATTACATTATATCCATACTCTTTTTCAAATTACAAAAGTTTCTTAGAATTAAATTTTTTTGGATACATCAACAGAAATGTGGATACATCAATCGTGATTCTATTAAAAAAAAACTTGCAAACACATATCTCATGGATGAATTCGAGAGTGGAGGAGTGTATATTCAAGGGGGATCCGACATGAGAGATGTATTCAAGAGGGGATAAGAATGTATTCGTGAGAGGATAGAGATATACCAGAGAGGAGATAGTGATATATCTAACAAAGAATAGGATGTATATGAGGGGAATTTTTGTAATCTTTTTAAATGGTAGAAAATTTTAAAAAATATGATTAAATAAAATGTGAATTTAAGTAAAACAAAAATTAAACTAAAATTGAAAAGATAATTAATTATATTGGGCCTGTGAACGTGTAACGACCTGTTTAGTCGTTTTGAGCAGCAGATTTTATTTCTGGAAAATTGGCTGAGGA
>NC_028647.1:54287971-54311531 GCF_001406875.1 Solanum pennellii | reverse complement strand
AGGATTTGCTTATGGTAAGTATATATTGATCCAATTGTGATTTGTTACGGTGTCTTTTAAATGATATTTGTTGATTTCTTGTATCCCTTAAAATATTATATTCATGTTTAGTTGATTATTTATTACCTTGATTAACTTTAATATTCTTACATGTTGTATTTTTAGAAAAGTGATATTTAATTAAGTTAAGAGAATTGCATTGATTTCTTACTTGCTTATTTATGGTAAAATAATATTTTCTGATTTTGGCTTCTCTTTATTTAAGGAAAATATATATTACTCTTCTTATTTTATTACTTGCTTATATTTGGTAAAAATATTTAAATAATTTGGCTGATTTGACTTCCTTCAAAATAAGGAAATAGTATTATAATTGATTCCTTAATTTATTTATTTCCCTTATTAAGTGCACCCCTCTTTGCTATATAAATAAGACCCCTTTTATTCATTAGAAAATCAACTCATACACTCATTTACTCTCAATCACAAGTTCTCTCATCACTCTTCCTTCTCTCATTGCTCTGTCGCTACTCTAAAAATACATTAAGATTCCGGTAAACATTCAAGTGTTCTTCTTTGCTATTTTGCTATTTTGCTTTTGTTCGAGTAAAGGTTGGATCAACTTGTTTTTTTTTCATTGCTACCATTCCTAATCTATTTAACCGGTTAGTATTCGGAATTAGCATTTACATTATTTTTTGTATTCGTACATTTGTGTGAGCTCATTGTTCTATTCTTTTGTTATGTATAAGTTGTTAAACAATTGCATATTGTCTCACCTTGACTAATACATGTGATTACTTGTGTAGTTATTTGATTGCTTTGACAGGTTTCAAACTTGAAGTTCAAGTTGAAGATTATCCATGAAGAAAGATTTATTTGTTTATTTGAATATATATATTTTTTTCTTATTTTAATTATTTGAACGTTGTAACATTTGTATAACTCTAAAGCTCTCATATATAAATTTATTTGGGGGATCGTCTAAGGGAAGGGGATTTACATACTTGTTCATTGTAATTTTTTTTAAAGGTAGAAATCATGCCTATAGGTTTATCTTTAACCACCTAGAATTATTGTTTGTAGGTGTTATAATCTAACCAATTTTCAATTTGCTTGACGCTTTTGTTAATAAGTTTTAAAATAACTAGATTCCATTAATTTTTGAATATTAAAATCAAATCCTAATAATCTAGTAGGCTGTTAGATGTTAAAAAAATATGTTATAACTTTTTAGCATTGTCTTGTCACGTAGAAACCATGCCTAAGGATTAAATTGTTCATATCGTTTAGATTTACAAAATCATGCATATATGTGTTACTCCGCTTTGAACACCTAGGAATCATGTTTGTAGGTTTGTAAATAAACTTTTAGCATATCCATAATAAAAACTAAAATTTGTTGTGCATATTTGTGCCCTCCCCCTAAAATTAGTTAATATTATTAATTAATAATTTTATTGTCCTTTTGAAGATTTCCGCCTTTATGATGCAATATGTTGTTTTCTTAAAATAATAGTGATAATAAATTAAATCATTTCATACATTTAACAAACTACTTGGCTTCTGAATATTTCATAGCAAAATCTTTGCATTTGATAAATTTACTACATTAATGTTCTTTTTTTTTCTTTTTCTTCTTACAAAGTTTTGCAATATTTTTTTTAAAAAAAAGTCATTATTCAATCATCCTTTAAAACTTTGGATTGATTATGACATTGTTTACTTTTTGAAAATAAATTATAAGCACTATCTCCTAACCTATCGTTAGCGGGAAAGTCAAAGGAACTATGAGGTCTAGTTCCAATTTTTAAATTAAACTGACGCGTCCCCGGAAGTACCACCTACCCATGAATTTCAAAAGGACTTATGTGTATTTATGTGTATTTATGTGTAAATATTTATGTGCCTATATGCAAACTAAATCTTTTAAATCATTTTCAAAAACATAAACTATATTTTTTAAAAGACCGGCCTCAAAGCAAAATTGTTTCTATGGTGGAGGAGCGCGATCAACAATATCGTGGCATCATCCCTATAAAGAAACAAACATTTTTTTTTAAAATAAAAATTCCTATTCAAAACTTACTAATTTTCAAACTTTACTTTCGCACATATTAATTGCTTAATATTTGTCAATTTTGTTTATAACATAGTCTCGTATGTTAAAATAAATTAAAAAAATAAATCTGATTGTTTATTTATTCTATCACCTAGCCTCGCATGTTTAAATTAATAAAATAAAAATAGACCTAATTGTTTTATATTTGTTATCACTTAGCAAGCATATTAATTAATAATAATGAAGTGACCTGGATTGCTACTTGTAACCCCCACATAGATTGCATGAGATACGGCTGGGACCCACATTTGTGGACCTCGAGTGGTGCCTAACACTTTCCCCTCGAGGTAATTTGAACCCTTACCCTGATCTCTGGCTCGTTGACCTTAGCTAGACTTAGTTAGGTTATATAGGTGCCCTAACGCGCCTTAATTCGTTAGGTGGCGACTCCTTAAACTCGAAATTCCAAAAGAGTTGTTAGGTCGTGCACAAAACCCGTTTTCTGCGAAAATGGGGCGCGACAGAATGACAACTCTGTTGGGGATATTAGGTTCTTACCATTACGTGTTTAGTGCTTATTTATGTGGGGTTTACTTCATTTTGGTCATTTCATTATTTGTTAGGTGCTTACCATGTTTAGTTTATTTTGTTGCCTTATTTACTGTCTTCTCTCCATGTTCCACCCCTTTCCCTTTTCCTTAATAGTTTATTACCATGTTTCACCTCTTCTCTTATTTGCTTAATTACATGTTTAATCTCATACCCTCTTTCCTTATTTGCGTGATTTTTAATATCTTGATATGTTTAAATTCCTTTATTTATTCATGCCTATTTATCTATTTATGGTTTATAAACTGCCTATATGTTACCGCTTTTCAATTTAAATGCTAAGTGTTTATTGCTTTGATAACTGACATTCCGTTCATACTTCCCCCACTTGGGACCCTCTTCCTTTTTTTTAATTTTGTTCTCGTGATGTTGTGCCTTTGCACCTCTCACAACTACTCAAATCCTATTCAAATGCCCATTATAGAGAGTTGGCATATGCGTGGACGAAACGGATAGTTTTACTACCGTGAAGCCACGAGCCTCTCGCATAGAATCCCTTTCAAGTCCGTGTCAATCCAACTCTTAGAAGTCCTGGTTAAGTCATACATGCTGCATAAACCCTAGGTGGTTTGACCCTTGGCGTCAATCCATATAATTAGTAGCCACCCTATTGTCTAAAGGGCCCCAACACCCTTTAGACAAATTGCATATTTATGTGTCAATTTGATCATCATATTTTAAATCAAGTCATTATATCAAAATGGAGTTAAAATCTTTCTTTGACTCTAAACTTCAAATTGGCAAAGTATAACTTGAATCAATTATGTGCCTTATTCTATTAACTGTTATAATTGTCCCACTTTGAGGGTATTGTGTCATTCATTTGAAATTATAATTTTGGCTCACTATATAATAACTGGCTTTTGTGTTTGATTTACTTCTTTGACTAAAGGTTGTCTAGTATTTGGATTTTGGCTCGACTAAGAACCCGCAATATGACAAATATGTTCAACCTTCGAAAAAATCACCCCTCTTCTCGTCCACAACAAAGTACCTTTTGGACTATCTCTCCTCATCCTATTCCTACTCACACCCTCTCTCAACAAAGGTCTCCAACACGCCTCAACTTTGATGCTTCACAATATGAGGGAATAGGTGACAAAATAGAGAAGTCTAAGCTAGATGCACTACAGTGAAAAATGCATGACTTGGAGAAAAAGGTGAATGGAGGACTACACTCAATACCTGCTCATGACCTGAAGTATAAAAATTTATGTCTACACCCAGGAGTGGAATTACCGGCTGGATTTAAAATTCCAAAATTCAACATGTTCGACGGACATGGGGATCCAATGGCACATCTCAAAGATTTTTGCAGCAGGCTAGTTGGCTTAGAAAACAATGAACCTCTCCTAATGAGGTTATTTATTCAAAGCTTATCAGGAATAGCCTTCACTTGGTACGTCAAACAAGACTTTGACAAATGGCTCGCATGGGAAGACATGGCTCGAGACTTTGTGGAACAATACAAGTTTAATAACAAGGTTGACCCTACAATGTTAAATTTGCTCAAATTGAAGAAATTAAGTCATGAATCTTTTGAGGAATATGTCATACGATGGAGAATGGAAGCCTCCAAGATACGTCACTTACCGCATAAGGAGGAGTTGGTCCAAACTCTCATCAAATCACTTGAGGGTATATACTACAAAACCCTATTCTTCGCTGGTATTCAAAGTTTCGACAATCTAATTCGAATTGGAAAAGAGTTAGAATATAGCATTCAGTCTGGAAGAATTGCTGATACACAAAAATCTTTTCAAGTCCTTAAAGACTCATTAGATGAAAGGAACGAAGATGCATCAACCTATATACCTCCGAAACAAAGAAATCAGAATATTGAGCAAATTCATGCTATTCTTGAGCCTTCCAACCCTCAGGTATCTCAACATAAGGTGAGGAAACCTCGTGTCTTCACTCCTTTAAGGGAAACTTTGACCGACATTTTCCAGAGATTATGGGCTAAAGGACTTCTAAGACCAATAAATGGATGGATTCCCAAGCACTCTACTTCAAACTTTGATCTATCCAAAAATTGTGGCTATCATTCAAACATTCAAGGTCATGACACCGAAGAATGTGCACCATTGAGAAATAAGATTCAGAGTATGATTGAAAAAGGAAAAATTATAGTGCAACAAGGTCCACAAAACAACAATTGCAATCCTTCTATGGAGAATACATTCATCGTTCAAGGAGATCCTACAAAGATGTACGTTAGGCACTTGACAAGGAAGCGTAAATCACATCAGAGAAATTGATATGGACAAGACTCTTATGAACAAAGTTGACTTTATTGTTCTCAGACCTTATGCCCAAAGCCTTCCTCATTCCTTTCATTTTTCCTTGTAATTCTGAACTACGTTTGACCTGATTTCCTTTTTGGATACGTAGGCAACCCTTGATGGGTCCGGTCTCTATCAAATAAATTTTTTTTCTTTCTCATGGTCATTCAAAACACTTCTTTACAAATTCAAATCTAGGCTAATTGACAATCCATGAACATAATTGACACTTGAATCAAAGTCGAGCCTTAATGTCCAAATACAAGACAATCACTTTCTTTGGAACTTACAATTTTTCTTTGAGTGAAGCAGGATAAAAAATTTCCTACTAATAAACTGGGGCAGAATTTTTGAGGAAACCTCAAAAATTTTCATAGAGATATTTAAAAAAGTGAGTATATATTTTATACTCTAAACTGGGGCAGAAATTTTTGAGAAATCCTCAAAAATTTCATCACAACGGAATGCAACCCTAAAGGCAAAACAAGCACAGGTATGACCCTCTCTCGCCTTTTGAATTTACGATTTTCTCTGGATGCAGGAATAAATTACATATAAACGTACTGTCATGTTTATGAGCTACTATGTAAGTCATACTATCCTCAGATTATTTTTTTTGAGGCTATTATCAGCTGACTGAATATATATTTAGGCTCGTCTGCCTTACAATACGACATTCAGGTTCTTCCGCCTTACAATAGGATGTTTAGGCTCTTCCGCCTTACAATAGGATATTTAGGCTCTTATGCCTTACGATATTTAGGCTTGTTTGCCTTACAATACAACATTTAGGCTCGTTTGCCTTACAATACGACATTCAGGTTCTTCCGCCTTACAATAGGATGTTTAGGCTCTTCCGCCTTACAATAGGATATTTAGGCTCGTCTGCCTTACAATACGATATTTAGGCTCGTCTGCCTTTCAATACGACATTTAGGCTCGTCTGCCTTACAATACGACATGTAGGCTCGTCTGCCTTACAATACGACATTTAGGCTCTTCCGCCTTACAATAGGATATTTAGGCTCTTCTGCCTTACAATACGATGTTTAGGCTCGTCTGCCTTACAATACGACATTTAGATTCGTTTGTCTTACAATACAACATTTAGGCTCTTCCGCCTTACAATAGGATGTTTAGGCTTTTCCGCCTTAAAATATGATGTTTATGCTCGTATGCCTTACAATATGACATTTAGACTCTTCTACCTTACAACAGGATGCTTACATACATCCACCTTACAACCACACATTTTCCTCATATTATTATATCTTTATACTATAAGATCTATTGGCTGTTGACTTTAACCTTCGGAGATGGGTTGCATTTCTTCAACAAGTTAAGCCAAAGTCTACAAGGGCATCTCAAAACAGATACGCTTCCTATCACCTCTTATCATTTATTTAGAACTCACATTTCATCATTATTGTTCATACTTTATCTATTTTATAAGCTAACATTTTATCTAGAATTTGCAGATATGATCGATCGCCCTTGATTACTGTTATCATGCTATCATCTATCACAACAAAGACCCTATCAATTCTTTGCTACTCATACTCCGAACCGCGCTCCAAAAGCTGATGGCCTTACTCTATCATGCTCTTCTCGCTTCTCTGTCATGCTCTTTTAGCCTCTCAATCTCTCTCTTCTCGCTACTCTAATCTTATCCATTCAAGCCGATATCGTGCCTTGAATACCTTAGCGCTCTTTCAACTTTTAAGAGTTTCATTTGCTCTTGAATCTAGAACTACACACGACCTGATTCTCGTATACCCAGAGATATGTAGGCGACTTTAAAACCAAAGTCTCGGCGTACCTTTTTTCAACTCTATATCGTTTCAATTGATCCAACTGACATCTCTCGTCAGTCGGACAAAATCGGCTACTAAGTCAACGTTGGTTGCCTGACAATTCATTCTTCATTCTCAATCAACCAAGGGGCAGCTGTTGACACCCAATTTTGATCGACCTTTAACCATTTTTTGGAATGCTATTCGAATAAATACGTATTTTAAAATTTATTTGAAGTTAGAATTTTAGTCGATTTTGCTTGAAAATTATATATTTTTCATATGTTTTACTTTATAAAACTATCGTAAATATTATTAAAATATTTCAAAATTATTAATGAATTTCAAATGTTTTAAAATCTAAATGATTTTTCAATTATAAAAAATATTTTAATATATGTAGTATTTTAATTAAATAGTAATTCCTACACTTTCCTTAAGATTATTTAAATTCTAGCCTATTTTATTCTAATTTCTTTCAATTCTAGCCTATCCAATTTCAATTTTATTTCAATTGTAACCACCATTTCATTTCAATTCTAGCCAATTTCTACTGCAATTTTGGTCATTCCATATCTTTTCCAATCTAATTTCAAGATCTCATCTATTAATCTCATCCGTCCGTTTAAATAACTAAATCCTAGATCGAATCCTAACCCTTCATCTCGTATTAAATCAATGGTCCATATTTAATCCACCTATCCTAACCTAAAGTAGAGCCTAATCCCTAAAAATCATTCATTCTTCACCCTCCCCTCTCCCTGGCAGAGCCTCCTCCATTCTGTCTGCCCCTTTCCCCACCTCTTTCTCTTCTCCGGCGACCCCTCTTTCCTCTCCTCGACTCCTCTTCTCCGTCCATCTCTTCCTCTCTTCCTTTCTTCTCCGCTTTCCTTTTCCCATCACTGGCACCACTCAGGCGAGCTGCCAGGCACCAGCGAAGGAAGACGGACAGAAGCTCCAGCCACCAGCCGCCTCCCTCTCCCCTTCTCCCATCGCTCCTCTTCTTCTTCTCCCTTTCTCCGCCTCCCTCTTCCCCCCTTTCCTCTCCCATTTCCCCTTCTGTCTTCCCCTTCTTTTTATCCTTTCTTTTCTTCTCCTTTTGCAGCCAGCAACTGGCGAGACAGCAGCTCGCTCTTCCTCTCTATTTTCCGGCGAAGGCAGCCGCTCAGACGTACCAGCAGCAGATCAAAACCAGCAGCTCCAATCAGCCCCAACAGTGACAGGTTTGGCCATATATTCCGGCATGAACGACATCGAAATCCGGCGAAACTCAAAGACGTGTCTTAACAGATCCGTCCAGGTTTGATTTCTCTATTTAGTGTATTATTCAATCTCCTAATGTTATTATTTTGTCAATATATAAAATTTTCAGCATGTTTAATTTGGAAAAAATAAGTGGCTTCAGCTTGAGTATTTTCGTTTAGCTTCCTTACTTGTCATTTAATCTTAGAGTAGGTTCATTGTGATTATGTCATTTGGTCTACCAAAATAATTATCGTTGGAATGAGCTGCCCATATGATTTGATTATCATATATTCCCTCTTGATGTAATGTAAAAAAGAAATTGGTGATTCATTTTACCTCTCTGTTTTCACTCCGTAATCGATTGTAAACCTTTTGAAATTAGAATAATTGGTTGTCTAGCTTAATTACGGCATAAAATGCATTGGGTAATTGGTCATGAAATGTTGTTATAATTGTTTCTTTGTAATTCAATTTTTGTTAGTACATTATCTGTGATTGACTCCTTTCCATCTATCATAACCTATGGAGTTAGAGTAACTTTGTAACTTCGTATTTGAATCACTTGATTGTCTTATCGGAAATGGTATAATAGTTTGAGTTATAACTTAATTTCAATCCAATTTAATTTATTTAGTTGAGCTCATTAAGCTTAGGATTTGCTTATGGTAAGTATATATTGATCCAATTGTGATTTGTTACGGTGACTTTTAAATGGTACTTGTTGATTTCTTGTATCCCTTAAAATATTATATTCATCTTTAGTTGATTCTTTATTACCTTGATTAACTTTAATATTCTTACATGTTGTATTTTTAGAAAAATGATATTTAATTAAGTTAAGAGAATTGCATTGATTTCTTACTTGCTTATTTATGGTAAAATAATATTTTCTGATTTTGGCTTCACTTTATTTAAGGAAAATATATATTACTCTTCTTATTTTATTAATTGCTTATATTTGGTAAAAATATTTAAATAATTTGGCTGATTTGACTTCCTTCAACATAAGGAAATAGTATTATAATTGATTCCTTAATTTATTTATTTCCCTTATTAAGTGCACCCCTCTTTGCTATATAAATAAGACCCCTTTTATTCATTAGAAAATCAACTCATACACTCATTCACTCTCAATCACAAGTTCTCTCATCACTCTTCCTTCTCTCATTGCTCTCTTGCTACTCTAAAAATACATTAAGATTCCGGTAAACATTCAAGTATTCTTCTTCGCTATTTTGCTATTTTGCTTTTGTTCGAGTAAAGGTTGGATCAACTTGTTTTTTTTTCATTGCTACCATTCCTAATCTATTTAACCGGTTAGTATTCGGAATTAGCATTTACATTATTTTTTGTATTCGTACATTTGTGTGAGCTCATTGTTCTATTCTTTTGTTATGTATAAGTTGTTAAACAATTGCATATTGTCTCACCTTGACTAATAAATGTGATTACTTGTGTAGTTATTTGATTGCTTTGACAGGTTTCAAACTTGAAGTTCAAGTTGAAGATTAGCCATGAAGAAAGATTTATTTGTTTATTTGAATCTATATTTTTTTTCTTATTTTATTTATTTGAATGTTGTAACATTTGTATAACTCTAAAGCTCCCATATATAAATTTATTTGGGGGATCGTCTAAGGGAAGGGGATTTACATACTTGTTCATTGTAATTTTTTTTAAAGTTAGAAATCATGCCTATAGGTTTATCTTTAACCACCTAGAATTATTGTTTGTAGGTGTTATAATCTAACCAATTTTAAATTTGCTTGACGCTTTTGTTAATAAGTTTTAAAATAACTAGATTCCATTAATTTTTGAATATTAAAATCAAATCTTAATAATCTAGTAGGCTGTTAGATGTTAATAAAATATGTTATAACTTTTTAGCATTGTCTTGTCACGTAGAAACCATGCCTAAGGATTAAATTGTTCATATCATTTAGATTTACAAAATCATGCATATATGTGTTACATCACTTTGAACACCTAGGAATCATGTTTGTAGGTTTGTAAATAAACTTTTAGCATATCCATAATAAAAAATAAAATTTATTGTGCATATTTGTGCCCTCCCCCTAAAATTAGTTAATATTATTAATTAATAATTTTATTTGTCCTTTTGAAGATTTCCGCATTTATGATGCAATATGTTGTTTTCTTAAAATAATAGTGATAATAAATTAAATCATTTCATACATTTAACAAACTACTTGGCTTTTGAATATTTCATAGCAAAATCTTTGCATTTATTAAATTTACAACATTAATGTTTTTTTTTCTTTTTCTTCTTACAAAGTTTTGCAATATTTTTTTTAAAAAAAAAGTCATTATTCAATCATCCTTTAAAACTTTGGATTGATTATTACATTTGTTTATTTTTTTGAAAATAAATTATAAACACTATCTCCTAACCTATCGTTAGCGGGAAAGTCAAAGGAACTACGAGGTCTAGTTCCAATTTTTAAATTAAACTGACGCGTCCCCGAAAGTACCACCTACCCATGAATTTCAAAAGGGATTATGTGTATTTATGTGTAAATATTTATGTGCCTATATGCAAACTAAATCTTTTAAATCATTTTCAAAAACATAAACTATATTTTTTAAAAGACCGACCTCAAATCAAAATTGTTTCTATGGTGGAGGAGCGCGATCAACAATATCGTGGCATCATCCCTATAAAGAAACAAACATTTTTTTAAAATAAAAATTCCTATTCAAAACTTATCAATTTTCAAACTTTACTTTCACACATATTAATTGCTTAATATTTGCCAATTTTGTTTATAACATAGTCTCGTATGTTAAAATAAATTAAAAAAATAAATCTGATTGTTTATTTATTGCTATCACCTAGCCTCGCATGTTTAAATTAATAAAATAAAAATAGACCTAATTGTTTTATATTACTTATCACTTAGCAACATATTAATTAATAATAATGAAGTGACCTGGATTGCTACTTGTAACCCCCACATAGATTGCATGAGATACGGCCGGGACCCACATTTGTGGACCTCGAGTGGTGCCTAACACCTTCCCCTAGAGGTAATTTGAACCCTTACCCTGATCTCTGGCTCGTTGACCTTAGCTAGACTTAGTTAGGTTAGATAGGTGCCCTAACACGCCTTAATTCGTTAGGTGGCGACTCCTTAAACTCGAAATCCCAAAAGAGTTGTTAGGTCGTGCACAAAACCCGTTTTCTGCGAAAATGGGGCGCGACAATGATGAATGATATCTCTATTTATAGTGTTGAGATATCATAGTCTAAGATCACCTTGGAATTATACATAGTTATCATCAAGGTCCATATCACCTTGGAATCTTATCACATTGGAAACACTAATACATGGACCCAATTAATTGTTGGATAACTCTAATGGATCATCCACATAACACAATATATTTATAACACTCCCTCTTGGATGTCCATAGATAATGTGCCTCGTTAAAACCTTACTAGAAAAAACCCAGTGGGAAAAAATTCTAGTGAAGGAAAAAGAGTACACATATCTTTTTGATACGCATTGTTTGTTGCCTCATTAAAAACCTTGTCAGGAAAATCCAGTGGGAAAAAACCTCGGTCAAGGGAAAAGAGCACAACACGTATTATATCTCCCCTGATTAAAACATCACTTAATTTCTTGTGATGATGTCTCCAATCTTCGTACATTGTGGTTGATATATTCTTTTTTCAAAGAAAACCACACATTTCCTTAATATGGTGTGTCATTTATCTCAACCAGACGTAGTTTCGACTTGCTTCATGGATGGTTTTTATTTCTTGCGTAGCAACATTTGCTTCATTGATCGCCAGGATATTATTGTGCCTCCACATGCAAACAAATAGCGTGCTTGAGATAGAGATTTATGCGGATCAAATAAATATTCTGCATCTGCGCAACCAATCAATTTTGTCTTAGATTCCTCGGAATAGAATAAACCCATAACTATGGTCCTTCGAGGATATTCAATCATGTGCTCAACACCATTTCAATGTCCTCTTATCGCGGAGAAACTGAATCTTTCCAGTAAATTTACAAGAAGCTCTTCATCCTTCTTTTGAGATCAAACTGAATCATCGTTTATGTAAAGCGATCTCATAATCATTGGGATACTCAATAAATGTTCATCCATATAAAACGCATCAAAGCATATCTGTGTATGTGCACTGATAGACAAACATAACATTTGTCAAATTATCGATCGTAGGTCAAGACAAGATTCTGTCTTACCAATACCTTTTCGTAAAATACAAGGACAATTAGGGTCATTCTTTTGTACCCTTTTCCTCCTTGACTATTTCAATCCATATAAGGATTCTTTAAGTTTTATTGAAAAAGTTTCTTTCAAACTCTTATATGCTTCAGACACCTCGATTGTTTCAAGGATTTTCATATAACCATCGTTGTCTAGCTAGACATTACAATTATTCTTTACATGCATTCAAGTTTTTCATATGTTGCCAGATCAAAACAAACCTCATTGCATCCACCATAGGAGAAAAACATTTCCAAAAATGTCAGAATTTTTGCGACAAATCTTTGTGCCCCAAGGCAAAAACCGTATTTGATATCTTACGGTTATACAATCGCATAATAATTTATTTATACCCCACTGACATTATACCTTGATTTATGGACTATCTGTCCAAAACGTTACTTTTGTAAGTGAAACAATATACTTGAATCATGCATTTTACTTGGCCAACCTTTTATCTGTCCACACTATATGACATATTTCAATTCAAGATCCTCGTCACAATTTATATCATTGAGTGCTACCTCATATCAAAGATACCGTCGACGGTTATTTGATGTCGATTCCAATATGACATAACTTATCGAGATCTCTTCATTTTTCATCATTTTTCAGGTACCTTAGCCTTTTTTGAGGTTTTATGAAGTGTTATGTCAATGTGCTATTTTATAGCACTTGCCTCATTATCATGACCATATTTATCATTTGGTCCTTCCTTATTCAAGGAACTTTTATATTTGGAACGGATTGGTCCATTACGCTTCCGGCGTATCATAGACTCTATCCTTCAAAGACTTCACATTAAAGCATTTGTAGCTGAATTATTTCATAGGGTCAGTACATTCATTTGGAAATTGATTTGCAACATTATGCAAATGAATTATCCTTTGAACTTTAAGTTCACATATTTATTTAGCGAGGATCTAGATAATTCATAATTAACCTGACACATAATTTTCAGTTGTCAATCATCTATCCTCCTAATGTTAGCAAATCTAACATTCATTCCAACCTTATTTGGGAATTCATCTTTGTGCGTGGTGGAGAAATTAGATCATAACCGCACATTTAACCTTTTAGATGAAAATTATTTGGTTCCTGACCCTGAACCAATTTTAATGGGAAAACTTTGTTGGCTTGATGCATAGATGTGTTGATACATGTTACTTATCTCATACCAAATCTCATTTGGGAGTTTTGTTCTCATAACCATGATTTAGATATAATTGGAGGCATACAATTTCTGCTAAATCAACCAGCATTATCAAATATAATTTCATAGTTTGGAACTGTGCTCTTAATTTTAAAAATTTAAACAAACAATCTTACAAAAACCAATTTGTAAGTTGACAACAAAATACATGTGACCATCACATAGATACATCGATCATATAGTTGCAAATGATCCACATGATAGGTGAACAGACCCATATTCACCTTTTTATATGTTTCAAAAATTTTAGGGAATTACAATCCCAATCTTAACTGGTACAATGATCATTTTATGAAGAGAACAAGCAACACATGAGAATTCTTGAAGAATATTTTATTTCTTCATCATGTAATCCACATGAATTCTCAATTACATTTGCATCACATTTAAATCAGAATGGTCAACCGGTCATGCCAACTAATCTTTATTTCAGTACACTTATAATTTACTTTCGCATGTGATTTCATCAGTATGTTCATGTTTGTCTGCAACAAACAAGAGGAAAAAATGGGTAATACTTATAACCCGCTTCAGTTGTTGTAATTTATAGTCTCGATATTTATTTTCAATTCATCCGAAACTTAAAAAGTTTCTTTTGAGACTTACTACAAACCAATATTATTCCTTTGGTAATAGCACAACTCGTTAGAGCTTGCAATTTAATTTTGTGTACTATCATATTTTCCATGATACCATCCCTATGGTGAGCATCTCCTTCAAGGAGGAAATTATATTATCATTGTCATGGTGAAAATCATTACGAGCAAGACATGTTTCATGCTTTACTTTTGTTGTACCATAGGTACACAACCAATGACATATTTGTATTGCCACACAATAATGACTACAACCCTTATAGGCAAGAACTATTTCTTTCTTTTGCCCTTTCGGTAGTTCACAATAAACATACCATAGTGACGTATAAACATACAATATCATTAACTATTTTTGGCAAATAAAATTTATTTCCTCTCAAACCTCCCGTAGAGGTGAATTTTGGTGTATATCATTTTTTCTCAAACCTCCCATAGAGGTGAGTTGTGGCATATATTCAACCCATAATGATTTTATCACATTTTGATCCATTCTCTTATAGAATGGTCGAGCATTCACGATACTCATCACAAGTCACATTCTCTTCAAGGAATGGTCTAATCATTTATATGTACTTTATAAATTTGCATTATAAGTACATTGTCATGATTTTAAAATTCATCATATTTCCATTATACACCTCAACATCACTTTGAAAGATCAATTGAACCATCACTTTATCTTCTTGTCTCTTGATGGAGGATTTATAAACTTGTCAAATTATTGGGCCGACAACATTCACAAGTCTAATGACCTTTCTACCATTTTGATAATAAAAATTGCCTTCACATTTTGAAGGACTATTGAAGAACCAATAGTGTTTTTTCTTCCTTTTATAATTATCACAACGATGACTATTATAATTCCGTCATTTCATGCCCCTTTTCATATCGTTAATCATTTGTCATCTTTGAGACTAACTATTTACTCCTACCACATTCATACGATAGAATGGAGCAAGTGAACATGCGATTTCAAAATTATCATATGTTGCTTCCACATTCTTTTCAAGGAATGGAGCAAATTCAATAGGACGAATTTCAAGACTTTTCATCAAAGCCTTAGTCATCATTATATCATCACTATGGTGCATTGACTCAAACTCAATATATTATCCATATAAGTCGTGTTATGCCATAATTCTATGGGACTTAACCCAATCACGGTGCATCAAAACTCAAATTGATGTCTTACCCTTTTGGTGCCATAGAACTTTAATCTATCGTCTTATCCTCAAATATTTTTCATTATGGTGCATCCGGACTTTAACATGATGTCTTACCCTTTTGGTGCGATGAAACTTGAATCTATCATTTTACCCTTAACCAACGGTATAATAAACCGAAGTACAACATGACTCACCCTTTGAGTCTTTCAAAACAATCAAAATAACATTCAAACTCATGCTATTAAAATTTTATACCTTCTTCTATTTAAGAAATTTTGTATAGCATGTCATATTCAACCAATAGTAGTATATGTCTTTGGTTCCTGATAATTGTTTGTGACTGAATACTATTTTTATTCTAAAACATAAAAATATTCTAGAAAATACATACCTGATTTTATGTATATAATACCTTGATTCTCATAACGAGATCAACCAAAACATGAGTTAAAGAAAAACTAAAACTCAATCTTAATTGGCTAGAGACTCGTGCTGATAAAGTATTATAAAATCATGCTCATAATAATATAATCATAAAGAGAAGAAGACAAGAGAAGTAAATAGAAGAAGAGGAATTTTCTTCTTATTCAAGTGTATCATACAATGGTGAATGATATCTCTATTTATAGTGTTGAGGTATCATAGTCAAAGGTCACATTGAAATTATACATAGTTATCATAAAGATTCTTATCACCTTGGAATCTTATCACATTAAAAACACTAATACATGAACCCAATTAATTGTTAAATAACTCTAATAGATCATCCACATAACACAATAGATTTATAACAAGGAATTAAATATAATTATTTCAAATATAAAATTGTAAAGTAAAATCTTTAGTCTTTTAAAAAAAATAAAAAAAGAAACATTTTTTTATTTTTTATATAAAAAGGGGATAAATGACAATTATCTTATTTATAGTCTGAAGATTGTTGCACCGTCAAGTGATATCTATATTATATACTCCCTATGTTCCCAATCACTTGTTCATATTTCTTTTAAAATTATCATTAATTATTAATCTATTTTGATAAATCAAAAAAAATAATTTTTTTTACTTATTATATTCTCAATAAATGACTAATTTCTTTAAAAAATATAAAACTTTTTATCTACGACATAATAAATAGGAGTAAAATAATAAAATTACTATGTTATTAATTATTTTTTAAAAATATTTATCAAGTGGACAACTAAATAAGGACCACGAAAAATTTCTAAAGTAAGTAACTAAATAAGGACGGAGAAAGTATTAGAGGGGGATGGCCCGTGGTACATTATATATTTTTTGACAATTCTATTAAGGGGTGTGAACGACGGTATGCACAACTAAACTTAAAAAGTCATTTATATTCTCACTTTACTTACAATTACACAAACATGAAGAAAAGAAACTAATGCTAATACATATCCATTTACATCGATCTAGAACTATCCTCGGCTTGAAATGACAAATGTGTGATTAAAAAAATATGAAAAGAACTACTACTAGTCCTGCAGGGAAGTAACCGGCAATAGAAAAAAATTGATTGGGAAAAGAAAAGTCGACATCACACAAATCTCGAGTTATTGAATCATCTTTCGATTATAACTGAATTTAATATACATTCTTATATTATTTGAGTGAGCAAAAAATACTCTTATATTTTATTAAAAATGACAAGAATTATCCTTCAATTTATATTTTGTTAAGAAATTAATTGAATCAATAAAAAAAAATTGATCATGTCTTGTTATGACGAGAAGATTAAAGTTACCTAAAAAGAATAAGGATATGGATAGGAAATGAATCTTTCATTCTCGGAATTGAAATTTTGCGTGTTGTAAGCTTATATGCTTTTTGCATTATCAAGTAAATTGACTTGCAACAATACATAAGTTTTGAAATGTCTATACAGTAGATTTCGAAGGTTACAACAATTATGTAAAAAAATTATTTTAAAAGTTACATCCAACTATTTAGAGATTTTCTTTAATGAAGTATTTAGGGCGCATGTACTTTAAATACAATGCAATTCGCATTTTATACAATGTACAGAAATGTTAGAAATTTAGGGTGCAAATTGTATTCAAAAACTTGAAGTTGGAGTATTATTTGGCCATATTTTTACAAGAATATTTAGAATTTAAATATATTTTGTCTGAATATGATTTAAATCCTCAATTTCTAAAAAAATCACTTAACTTGATTAGCTTAATCATGTGTACATATATTTATTCGACTTGACACATTTAATTTTTTATTGGTGGCGTGAGTTTTTTTTTAAAAATAGATAGAAGGATTAATCTTACAACTTTTTGAATAGTTTAAAAATGTTGTTTGTTCACTTATATAACACAAGAATGTACTTTAAATTTAGATCATACTTCAGGAATGATTTTATGAAAAATTTCAACCTGCATATTCATATCTATTATGCAGCCTCGAATGTACTGCAATGATCCTGTTTCAAAAGCCACATTTAATATCAGAAAATGAAAGAACATTTACTGAAAATGACCGAGAGTCATATTCATTACTATTAAGTTTGTAAAAGTCTACAAAGACAAATTGTATGATTGATATCGAACTCTTCAGTAAGTCAAACGTTGAGGCTTTTGTTTTTTCATATGTTGTAAATTGGGAGGGAAATATTTACGTAGAATCTCACTTTTTAAAACTTTATATAGGAGAAATGCATAATCATAAATTATTATATTCATTTTTTTTGGTAAAAACATACACTACTATATTCATGTTCCCTTTAACCTTTTTCCTTTGGGAAGTTTTCAGTCAAACTCATTGTCAATCAAAGGAGCATTCTATTCTTAAATAAATGATTAAATTTGAAACACCAGCTAATGAAATATCATTACCAATTGATATCACAATTAAAGTAATTGGAAAAAGTTAATTTTGATAGAGAAATTGAAATAAGTCCCTTATGATTTATCAAGGGACTGAAAAGTTCATTCTTACCTTGCATAATATGAGCAATCCACATATGATTATAAAGCACATTGTTATCTCACTTAGTATGAGCGGTCCACGAAATATAACCAAGTAGATCATTTAAATACACTATGCAGCAGACCATGCCCTTGAATAACAACAGAAAGATATTATCTTAGGGTTAAGGGAGAAGGATTTTGAGAGAAATCGAATTTAATTAGTTTTATTTATTATGTCTTAATGCTAATTCAAATACCAAAAAATATATCAAAACAGAGTTAGAACACTATCAATAAATAGATTATTTACTTTGATATGTTGTTTGCCTTCTCTCACTCTCATTACAACTTAGTAACTTAAGATAGTCGGCTTACATTATCCTTACAGGATGTCTCCTTGAAAAAATTAACAATGAAAAAGAAAAACATATTTAATGAAAAAATGATGTCTCCTTTGTATCACCAGAATTATACAATTTAGATATATAAATTAACGTACTTTCTTTATCTAAAAAAAAAACACAGAAAGAGGAACTTGAGACTCCCTCGGCAGTTGAGAAGTTCTCAGCTCCCCTGCCTTTTAAACTATTCAAATACACTATCAAGCAGACCAAGCACTTTAAACTATCATATCACAACAATATTCTTCTGCTCAATGAACAATTCGTCTAAATATGACGACTATTAAAATATCAGCGTTAGATTTTGTTACTAAAAAGAATTTAACATATTATTGTCCCTTGTTTCATGAAAATTGCTTCCTGGGTTGTAATTCCAAAGAGCCGTGAAAGTCAATTTATAATATAAATCATCCTTCAATGTGTTAAAAATTTTCAAAATGAAAAGAACCCCACTAAGCTTCAATCAGGAACAAAATTAGAGACAACTATATAAATCATCCATAACCATTCTCCTTTTGGCCCAATATTGCTTTCATTTAAATATTTTTTATTTTATTGCAAGCAGAGAATCTTTGTCAAAGACCCAAAATGGATGCATGTCATTTAAATCTTCAGAGGATCTCAAAATAATAATAAAAAATCAGTTGGCAGACCTGAATGCTTAAATGGAAAAACTCGCTAGCAAAAATTATTGAAACACATTCAAATAACACTCCAAAAATGTAAGATACTTGTCAATTTTACATATTTACTAAGGTTTGCAGTTTTTCATTTGGTGCACAGGCAATAATTATCATGTAGCACCCCAGAAAATTTTCGAACTAAGACTCAAACCGTTCATCGTAGTGAATGAGGTTTTACCAAGGAATTATAAATTTCTTAAGTATTAAGGTCATTTTACTAGATTTAGCATCAAGAGTTCCAAAAAGAACCAAATTGGAAAAAGCAAAATCTGAAATTCTGCAAGTTAAACTAAGTATGAGTTTTTGGTTAACTTCAAACGACCATAACTTCTAGCACAAGATGATTTAGGTGTTCTACAAGATACCATAGGAAAGATCTTTGAATAATTTCCAACGCCGCCGAGCTTTCTATGTTTCGAGTTCGGATGAGCGAGATATGACCTTTTGAAGTTAGGTTGTCCAGTGAAAGAAAGCTAGCAGAAAATTGTGAGGGGTATTTTGGTCATTTCCTTACCCAATCAGACTTTATTTATTTTTAATAATATTTTATGGGTCTAATCCTTTTCGGTTCAGTTTTATAATCATAATATACACCTAAGGTTTTAGTTGAGAGTTCAAGAAGAGACAAGAAGAGAAAAGAAGAGAAAAGAGGAGAAAAGAGAAAAGGATGAAGATGTTCGTCGACATTCTTGAGTTTAGTTACGGATTTTAGCCATGGATCTAATCCCTAATAGGTATGTAAGCTTTCATAGTGTTCGGTTTATTCACACACTCGCCAATCATGTTATATTCAGCGCAACTTCATTCTTAAAGTTGAAAGATTAGAGTTCTTGATGAGTTTTTGATAAGTGTTCTTGAAATTTCATTAAGTTTTGATTTAAGATTCTACTTGGGTCAACTTTAAACGACCATATCTCTCAAATTAAGAGTTACGTGAGTCATAACCTATTTAATTAAAGGTAATTGAATCTACTTTTCAATGTCACCTTTTGCGCCAATCCAATTTCTGAGTAAGAAGTTATGACGATTTTAGTAACCTATACAGTGCTGTTATGAATTAGCCGACGGAAAAAATTATTACAAAGAGTCGATTTTGTCTTTTTACCTCCAAGAAAATTCTAAACGAATTTCTTGATTAATAAAATCTTCAAAACAATCATATTTTCATCTTTACTAATGAAAAACATAATTCTTGACCATATAAGTTTCAAGAAACTAATTCAAGAATGTCAAGAAATGTTTTCTTGATCATTTATCTTCAAGCTAGGGTTTCAAGGTTTCTATTCAAGTTCTTATCCAAGATTCTTCAAGAAAATTATTTTTTTTAATCTAAAATCATTTCTAACATGATCATAATCTTAAATTCTTAATTCAAATTCAAGGTAGAATTGAGAGTTAAGTTTTAAGAATTCGTTCGAACATTCTAAGAAAGTCCTGTTGATTAGTTTCTACAACTTCTACTAATTTGTTCCAAGGCTCGAGTAAATAAGTACTAGAGGATGAGGAAAGAGCCTTCATGAGTCTACTTTGTCATCATGAGATCCTTCATATCATGAATCATAACTCTTGAATTCATAATTCACATTCAAGAGACAGAGTTAATACTAGAGTTCAAGAAAACTTTTAAGTTCAATTGTGAATTCTTTGAGATCCATCATTGTTTTGAACTAAGATTTGAGAAAGAAACTAATAGAATGAGAATAGTTGTATACATGAGTTCCATGTAGTTATGTAGACCTTTGAGTCGAGTCGTTTATGCCCATAAATTTCGCATGTACTCCATAAATATGAGTATCATGGAGAGGAGTAATATCTTTAAGTTCTAAGTCTTCAGTATTGATTCTTAATCCCCTATGAGATTTTATTTACAATCATGACACTATAACATGTTACCCATGAATTCCTTGATTTGAGCAGCTCATGCTTATAATTCCACATGAACCCTATTAGTCGAGCTTGAGTCCTTGAGTTAAGTGGTTCATGTTCATAATTTTGCATAAACCCTATGAGTAGTCCTTGAGTTAAATAGTTTATACCCATAATTTCGTATGAGTTAAGTAAATCATGCTCATATTAGATAACTTTAAGCTCAAGATTACACACTAAGAAGGGAAAGAGGCAATTAAGAAAACTTGCCCAACAAACAGATTCTGAAAACTCATATCTCATTAGTAGGTTGTCAGGTCATTTGAGAATCCTTATTCTAGTATCACTTGATCTAGTACAAACCAAGTGCTAACTATGATAGCTTGAATGAAACCTCTAAAGTAGAGAATCTTCTTAAAAGAAATTTAAGGGACCACATTCCCATCAACTTTTTGGACAAAAGTAAGCAATTTCTTGTATTTTTTGATTTTTGAAAAAAGGTAGATAAACCACTGACTTTTATATGAAGAACATATCAGTACACATAACTAAAAAGGTCACATTAGTTGAAAATCAAGAAAGAGGAGAAACCTTTCTTACAAGGCTACTGTAGCTCTCCCAACTATTGCACTAAGAAAAATGAGTTTTGCACCTCAAAGACCAGTCATGTGCAATCTGTTAGTGGATGATCATGAGGATTATGCTACCACTTCTAGTTACATATTTCACTTTTTGAACAATGTTAAAAACACTTGATAATTAAGATCAAATATAGGTTTGTCAAGAAACAACAGAGATGGCTTATGAATTATGTTAGTCCTGATTGAGAATCTTCATGTTCTCCCCAGCGCACTCCTTTTCTTCCTTCATCTCTTATGTATTGTGTTGGCATGTGCATATAAATTTTCATTTTGCATTATCAAGTTACAGAAAAATAACTTTAAGAAATTTCTAACTAATGTTATAACCTATACAACATGCTATATAACTTAACTCCTTTGGTTGATAGTAGAAATTTTTGTGTGTGGGGATTTAAAATAAAGAAAATAGAAAAACTGCAGAAATAGTATTTTATTCAAAGTATTCTGCTATCATCTGTTTCTCCATCCATTAAGATTTGATACTGGAGTATAAATATTACTTCAATCGGTTATTCGTACTTTAAGTGTTGTTGTGTGATTCTTCTATGTTCTTATCGTAAGAGAAAGTAATATAGAAGTAAGCTTTATTTTCAAGCATCATTGTAGAATCCAAATATATTGGGAATTAAATTAGGTGTACTGCAATATTTGAAACATAATACATCTTTACATGAGTATAATGTCTTTACTTGAGTATTTAAAAAGCTCATAAAAAGATCTTGACTAATTAAGAACCTGAAAAATACACACTTTAACTATTTTGCATGTTTCATTCAAAATCAAATAGAATCTAAAAGTTTAGTTTCTGTCTCTGATAAACATATTATCAAATACATTAGGTGCATTATCCGCCTCAAATTAGTTGTTAATGCACACAAAATTCATCAAAAAGACATAATGCATGTCGAAATGAGGAACAACTGCTAACATGCATATACAACTTCTAGTAGACATATTTTTATAAAAGGAACTATATCTCTCTAATTTATCATGATGATGCATCTTCTAGTGATTGCACAATATAAAGAAATATAATGAAAAATCTATGAACACAAAAACATAACACAACTATTGATAGTGCTATCAGGAATATTATCGAATACCTTGAGTGCACAAAGTGTCATTAAATAGAGAAGTAGTGAAATATGAAATTCATTCGCCAAAACTTCTAAAAATATTAACCCCTTCAAAAGAAGTAGATTAGGAACAATACAAAGGCATGGAAAAAGTCTTCAAAAAACAGAGAAATTCAAGATAGAAAAGAAGAAAGCAAATGAAAAACTTAACATTCAATTAGAAAAAAAGATGTATTGAGAATGGAAGGCCAAAACTGTTATACATAGTGCAGATGGAGTAAACTTAAAATTACGATTTTGCCTGTGCGCTGCATGGACACACTAGTGACGAAGTGTCCATTGTCACGACCCAAAACGAGCCGCGAGTGGCACCCACACTTATCCTCCTATGTGAGCGAACCAACAAATCTAAACCCCAACGTTTACCAATATTTCAACCATAATGAACAAAATATAATGCGGAAGACCAAAACTCATTAATATAATCAATAAATAACTTCTAAAGTATAATACTTATAATCCCCAAAATCTGGAAGTCATCACATCAAGAACATCTATCCTCAAATTACTAAGTCTAAGAGTAATTAAGAACTAAAATAAGTAAAACGATGGTCCATGTCCGAACTTCAAAGACATCAAGACGCGAAGAAGAGAATCCAGCCCGAGCTAGGAATAATAGCTCACCCTGAAATCTGACGTGCTGAAGACTGGCTAGAGTTGCGGACGAG
>NC_028647.1:54284876-54287448 GCF_001406875.1 Solanum pennellii | reverse complement strand
TTATACGATCACAACATACAAACACACAATCAAGTATATAGAAGACTTTACAATACCACCCAATACATATCAATCGCTATTAAGAGTTTACTATCACATAGCATAAACCATAACCTACCTCCGCCGAAGAATCGTGATCAAGCAAACTATCTCCCCAATGCCTTTTTGCTTTCCTCTTCGTTCTCTCTTTCTCGCTCGTTCTCCCTCTCTGCTTCTTTTTCTTTTTCTTCTCTAGATTCTTTTTTTTACCCTAATTATCATATAATTCATTATGATAAAAGTAATCCATTAGTTATTCCAAGGTTATCTCCTTTAACCCTCCAAGTAAATAAATTATTAAACTTACCCCACTAATTTCATAAAGTTTGTCGTGAATAGTCCAAAACACCCCTTTAAAACTTTTAACAGAAAATCCGACCCAGATAGGTTACGCAACCTGTGACGGTCCGTCGTCTCTATGACGGTCCGTCCTGCAGGTCCGTCACAAAGTTCAGAGAGTCAAATTCTGTAAAGGGTTTGTGACGGTCCGTCGTACCTACGACGGTCCGTCCTACAGTTCCGTCGCGAAGTTCAGAGAGTCGATCTCAGTACCCAGATTTTCAGAGTTTAAGTGTTTTGGAACGAAGCCCCTCGACGGTCCCTCGTGCCTATGACGGTTCGTCCTAATTGTCGTCGAGGGTAATGAGAAAAGTAGCAGAAGAAAATTTACAAGTATGGGACGACGGAATCCATCACGGGCCGTCGTGACCATGACGGTCTGTCGCGTGGTCCGTCGACCCAGTCAGTTTTTATCAGAATAATTTTTTCTGCTCGAACCTACCAAACAGGTTGTTACAATAGATACCAATTTATCCATCGTTCGTCCCCGAACGATCACAGGAAGAAAAGCAAGGGCGAGAAAGAGTACCTGAATCTGTAAAAAGATGTGGATATCTTTCTTGCATATCCGCCTCATTCTCCCAAGTAGACTCTTCAACTGGCCGATTCTTCCACTGAACCTTGATAGATGCAATCTCCTTTGATCTCAACTTGCGGACTTCTCTAGCTAGAATAGCAACCGGCTCCTCCTCATAAGACAAATTCTCATCAAGAAGAACTGAATCCCAACGAATAATGTAGTTTCCATCCCCATGGTACTTTTTCAGCATAGACACATGAAATACCGGGTGCACTCCTGAGAGTCCTGGAGGCAATGCCAATTCATAAGCCACCTCCCCCACGCGCTTCAAAACTTCAAATGGCCCAATATACCTCGGACTAAGTTTACCTCGCTTACCAAACCGCATCACCCCTTTCATGGGTGAAACCTTCAGCAAGACTTGTTCACCCTCCATAAAATTCAAGTCCCTAACCTTTCGATCTGCATATTCCTTCTGCCTGCTCTGAGCTGCTAGAAGCTTATCCTGAATGAATTTTACCTTATCTAACGATTCCCTCAAAAGATCGGTACCCCAAGGTCTTACCTCAAATGCATCAAACCAACCAATGGGAGACCTACATCTCCTCCCATACAGTGCCTCAAATGGAGCCATATCAATACTTGAGTGATAGCTATTGTTGTATGAAAACTCTGCTAAGGGTAAGAATTTATCCCAATGACCACCAAATTCTATCACACATGCACGAAGCATATCCTCCAACACCTGAATCGTTCGCTCAGACTGACCATCGGTCTGAGGGTGAAATGCAGTACTAAGATCCAGCCTAGTACCTAATTCAGCATGTAATGTTCTCCAAAACTTAGAAGTAAACTGCGTACCTCTATCTGATATGATGGAGAGTGGAACTCCATGCAATCGAACAATTTCCGAGATATAGAGTTTGGCTAACTTCTCTGCATTGTAAGTCATCTTGACCGGAATGAAGTGAGCAGACTTAGTTAACCTGTCAACAATTACCCAAATAGAATCAAACTTACCCAATGTCTTGGGAAGACCAACCACGAAATCCATTGCAATCCTTTCCCACTTCCATTCAGGAATGGGCATTCTTTGAAGTGTTCCTCCAGGCCTCTGGTGTTCATACTTTACTTGCTGACAATTCGGGCATTGGGCAACAAAATCAACAATGTCACGCTTCATTCTACTCCACCAAAAATGTTGCTTTAGGTCGCGATACATTTTGGTTGCACCAGGATGTATAGAGTACCTTGAACTATGAGCCTCTGTAAGAATAGTGTGAATCAAATCATCAACACGGGGCACACATACCCTTCCCTTAATCCTCAAAACACCTTCCTCATCAATTATTGCCTCTTTAGCCTCTCCTCGCAATACCATATCTCGAATTCGGCTCAGCTTCTCATCAGTAAACTGCTTCTCCTTAATCTTGTCAAGAAAAGAGGATCTTGCCTCCACACAGGCCAAAAGTCCTCCTTTCTCTAGTATTTCCAACCTCATAAGGTCATTAGCCAAAGTCTGAACCTCCCTAGCCAATGGGCGTCTAGAAACCTGTAAGTGGCTAAACTACCCATGCTCCCTGCTTTTCTACTTAACGCATATGCCACAACATTAGCTTTTCCTTGGTTATACAAAATAGTGATATCATAGTCCTTCAGTAGTTCCATCCACCT
>NC_028647.1:54275453-54279266 GCF_001406875.1 Solanum pennellii | reverse complement strand
ATTTTCAGAGTTTAAGTGTTTTGGAACGAAGCCCCTCGACGGTCCGTCGTGCCTATGACGGTTCCTCCTACTTGTCGTCGAGGGTAATGAGAAAAGTAGCGGAAGAAAATTTACAAGTATGGGACAACGGAATCCATCACGGGCCGTCGTGACCATGACGGTCCGTCGCGTGGTCCGTCGACCCAGTCAGTTTTTATCAGAATAATTGTTTCTGCTCGAACCTACCAAACAGGTTGTTACATCCATGCAGCGCACAGACCTAATATTTATTTAGAAGTTAATTTTTGATTGATATTAATCTAGGGAAAATTAGCAATCTTGTCAAAAACCTAACATAATTAGTAAAAATATACATACTTTATAAATTTGTACTATATTAGAAGCATGAGTAATGAATTTGTAATATATTAGAAGCATGAGTAATGGCAAAGGTATCAACCTGCTTGTTTTTTGTCATTAAAGTTTAAGCTAAGGGTAACTTCAACTTTTCATTTCACTGTACACAATACGTGGCTTTCATCCTACACTTGAAAAAACACGTGGGTATCTCATTCTCCTACTTTTTCTGTCTGTGTTATACTCCATCATTACTGTGCTTTTGGGGTCTTGATGTTTTGGGTTGAGCTTTAGGTGAGTGTTTATGATTTTTGTGAGTTGAGTTTCAAATTATTTCGTTTGTTGATGTGAATTCTGGCTAAAAAATTGTGATTTTTTAAATTTTATTCGCTCTGTTCTGGTTGAAACTTGAAACTATCAATTCCTTGATTCTTACTGTGTTTTTAATACCGATGGTCCCTGAATATTGTTTATTTTCCATGTGCTATCCAAGAATAACTAAATCATTGATTTCTCTTTTTATTTTAACATACATTTGCAAATGAGTTGTTTGGATCTCTATTATTTAAGGAAATGAAATATTGGATTATTTTTCTGATTCACTGTTTTCGTTTTACTCTCAATTGATTTGGGGAAAAAAGCATGTCATTTTTGAAAAATTGTTAATCGACTCTACTTTTGTCCTCTACGTGTTTGTGAAAATTACGAAGAAACATCCTCTTTCATTTTAATTTCTGTCACTTTACTTTGCAGTATGAGTGTGTACAAATATTTTGATCACTAAATGAGTTATTTGTTATGCTATGTTGCAGACAAATAGAATTGAAGCAACATTGGATTTCATGTGTTGAACTGAATTGCAGAACTACTTCACTCACATTCTGGAAGATAACTTAAAGGTGCCATCTGATTCAGTGTTTCAGCTCTCCTAAATGCCCCGTCTTTTGAGTTGGTTTCTTTGCGAGTATCACTCACCTTTGGATATACATAATGCCTCTTGCTCCTTTTAATCGGGGTACCTGCATAATGTTTGAATAAACAAAACATTTATAGCACAATGGATTTAGTTATCTGACTGGAAGGGCATTGTAACTTTCAAGAAAAGGTTTTTCTTTTTCTGTACGATTGTGATTGGTCGAAGAGAAAGGTATGTACTATGTACTACTTGCCTCTCGAAATGCATTCGATATTTTCACCAAATCAATATATTTTGTTATACCTAAGTAGTAAATAAGATGAAAGATTACAATAGTTAACTAAGGAACAAATATTCGCTTAAATGCGTTTAAGATTCAGGGAAGAGAGTTTAAACCGGCATGAATTGATTGAACAACTTTTCAAGACAATCTGCAAAAGCATCAGGCACCATTTGTTTTTTTACCGATGGTAGGGAAAGTTTGTCTCTTCAAAGGTGTCGCAAGGGAAATTCTATTGCTTTTGTTAAGATGATTTTCATGAAAGGGTGTCAATGGTTGTAGTAAGGAAAAAAATTGAAGGCCAATGGGGCTTAATTACATTGACTTCTATATACAATCTAATTTTTTGACTGTTCCTATGTGACTGTGGTCTAATTGCTGAATTTGCAGGTTGCAGATATGAAGGCTGAGTACAAATCTCCAAAAGAGGATATAATATTGCATAATGAATCGACTTATACATAATAAAGTCAAGGGAGGTGAAAATGATTGAATCTGAAATGAAGAATGAACAAACTGTTTGGACTTCCAAATCTAGAGATATGATTGGAGAAGTAAGAGCATTTTGTTGTAGGCAACATGTATCGAATCAACAGATTTTCGTAGCTCAAGAAGATCAAAACGAGTAATTTGATTAAAGGAATAAACATCAGACTAGATATAAAGAACTTCCTTTAGGCTAGTACAAATACCCTGTAAAGATATTTCCACTCGTCAATTTAGAGTTGAATCTATATGGTATGCCAATGTTTTGGAAATTGTTGCATCATAAGAAGCTCAAGGCTTAAGGCTTGGAGATCTACTTAATGGAGGTTGGTAGGATTATGGTGATCCGAACATGTATATTTTTGAAGTGTTGGTGCAATGGAGAGAAGAATGAGATGGGAGATAGAAAAAAGAACTTTTGAAGTGCAATGTTGTTTCTTAAACTTTTCTCCTTTGCCCTAACACATGTCTCATCCTTCTTAAATTGGAGTAGCTCAGTTAAAGATGCAACTCTTCTAGAAATGTCATTCATTCACAGCATAAATGTGTGTTGCTAAACTCATGTTGTATGAATATATTTGTGATTGTAATTTAAAGTATGAGCTAGAGCTCGACATGAATAATGCAGGCTACTTTTTTTTTTAAAAATAATGTGAGAATCTGGAAATTATTTTTTGATTCCATATAATATATCAATTCTATGGTAGTTAGTATTATCAAAGCTTGAATTACTTTTATAGTTGTGAGATTGTGGTGGTTAAATATCACACAAATCAAATGATTTATTCAATTGTTGGGCGCACGGACCAGTCTCATCTAGTATTATTAGAAATGTCAAAATGTAAATATTTTAGAAAATAAAGTGTATACTATTTTAGTTCCTTTTTATCTTACATTAGTTATGTGTTTCCCAACAAGTTCTTTCTCATATATTTCAAAAAGAAATCTCTCTCACGAATTTCTCTCTTTTATTTTTTCTTCATTCTTTCGACCCATGATTCTTTGTCTTGTGTTCTTTTCTCTTCTTTTTTTTCTTCAGAAATTGAAAAATATATCTCCAAAGATATGCACAATAGTTCTTTTAATTAAGGTATGCATATTTATGTGATTTTTAGGTTTGTTTGCTGATTTTGATTTTGTTTATATCTTTCAAAAAATTTATTGTTTAGTTGAGTAGTAACTTCTGCAATTTCATTAGGGTTTTCAATTAGGGTTTTGGATATTGAAATCCTCGAGATCCCTCTCTAATGGCCTAATCTAAAAGGATTGTATACAACTTAATCATCAATTGTCTATCTATTTACATCTTTTAATATATGTATTACTCAAGAAATGATAGATAATGCTGGATCGATGACTGAAATGACGGAAGAGAGATGATCTAAGTATATACATGATCCAATCCATATGCAAAATATTTCTCAAGTTCAGAACAGGACGATAGGATCTTCATCTATCAGTGGAGAACTTGAAAAAGAATGACGAAGACCAAATAGTTGATGAAGAGGTATTTTATTATATTAGTGAAATTTTAAGTTTATTGAATATATTACCATTACAATATTTGCATGTTCAGTTGAAATCGTTAAAAAAAAATTCAAAATTTCTATTAGAGTAAAATATCTGTAACAATTGTCTTTGTATTAAAAGTTAAAAAGTATGCGTATTGATTTAAAATAGTGTGGCTACTGTTGATGGATAATATGACATTTTTTATGTGGGTATTATATTTCTTATTCCTTTTTGCTTATGTTTGTGGACGGTTATTTTTTATATTAAACCACATATTTGGATT
>NC_028647.1:54271723-54275058 GCF_001406875.1 Solanum pennellii | reverse complement strand
TATATATATTTTTTTTTCTTTTTTCTAGTTATGAACATTGTAGAGTGTTGTTTGGATTCGGTCAATTAAAGATGCATATTTATTTTATCTAGATGTATTCATTTTTAACATTGTTGGTGTTATATCAGTTGTATTATACTTTATTATTTGATGTTTTTGTATTCATTATAGTACATTTATTGTATTTGTGTTGTGCGGTTTCCAGGTTACATATTACTTCATTAATATTCTCTTTATATTTTGTATTTCATGATTTTTAAGAATATTGACTGTATTTCTATTGTGTTTGCCCTATCTTGTTTATGGGATTTCAGATTTGTGGTGATTTTGGATATTGTTGATTTTGATATTATCTTAGTCATAACTTGGTTTTCTCTTTATTATGTTGTATTTAATTGTAATACTAAGTCTGTAACTCTTGGAATTTGGGAAAGAGAAAAATTAGAATGGAAAGGGGTACAAGCCTAAGCAGAGCTAAGATTATATTTTTCATCCAGGCTAGTAAACTAGTAGAGCAAGGTTGTTTAGCTTATTTAGCTCATGTTAGGGATAATGAGATTGAAGCTACATCCATTGGGTCCATTCCCGTGTTGTTTGATACGCTCAGATTTACTTCTCGTAAAGAAGTAAAAGCGGTCGCATCAAGTAAAGAACCCAACTAGTGAGGTTGGGATCGTTCCCACGAGGAAAATGGTCTAGAATTAACTTTATTATATTATTACTTCTATTTAGTCAATTATTTTTCAAAAAACAAATAACTAAAGGGGGTTTTGATTAATAAAATCAATTAACTAAATTAAATTAAACAAGTGACAAGTTCAAGTATTGGAGTTTAATTAAGTAGTGAGAGTAACTAGGGCGTAAGTGTTCCCCACAGGCTCCTAACTCGGTAATTCTAGCTATAACAATCCTTTCCTAGTATCTTGCATGCAAAGTGATAAGTTAGGTATATCTAAATCCTTGGTCCGACGTATAGAGAATCTCACTCCGCACCTTGGTCCGGCTACGTGTGTTTCTTTACTAAACATTATCTTTACCTCATATTAAGTATCATATTCGATATTTGACTAAGTTGTTACTTCGTACCAACCGATACTATCCTATTAGATAGAATACACTAAATCTATGTTGATAATTCATTTTCTATTATCTACCTCCTTGATCCGGCAAGTAGTAATAAGACAAGTTCTAATGTTGGCCATCCATTAAAAGACTTCTAAGCGAAAGAATTACCAATACATGCAAGACACTATTCTAGAATTGTTATTTTAGCTAGATTTTACCTTTTTATTTACCCATGGTTCCACAACCCTAGCACTCACTCTCCATTTACCCCACTCCCAACAAAAAGATATGCAATTGTCCCCATTGCATAAAAGAATCCAAAATAATAAAGTGGTAGGTGAAGCAAACCTGAGGCACAAAGCGCAGTCGATCAACAAGCTGGTGGGTCTGGTATCCCAGAACCCACTCGCTCTGTAGTCTGGAAACCCTCAGTAGTGTCCTCAGCATCAACAACATCCTTAGCAATGCCTCTCTCAACAATCACAGCACCATCAGTAGTGTTCTTCTCTGCCTCAACAACTCTGGAGCTAGACGTCCCAGCAGCCAACGCAATAGCCCTCAACTGACGGGCCTCCTCATCAGCAATTGAGGCTCTCCTCGCAGTCTCCAACTCTCAGCGCTCCCTCTTTTGTGCCCTAGCCTCATCCTCATTTTGACCTCTACGCCTCTTGTCATGCTCTCGTGGTGGAGGTGGTGGCGTTGCAAAAGTGGAGAATAAGGCCGCCAAAACAGTATCCTCTGCGGGCTATGTAGAAGGGGCCTCAGACTCGGGCACCCTAGTCTCTAGAATGGTTTCCAGGTCTTCTCTCAGACTCTTTACAGCATCCTGAAAGATCGACACGTCCACCGGAAGGGCTGGCCGGGCTAGCACACGCAACTCAAAAGAGTCCAGGAGCTGATGAAACTCTATGATCTTCCTCTCCGTGTGCTGGGCCGTCTTCCGCTCCATGCGCTCCTCTGCCTCATCAATAGACCTCTGCATCCAAGGTTGGATGTGATGCAAAAGAGTGGCCATTTGGGCCTGAAGTTTCTGGACCCTAGCAAGTGGGATGTAACGACCTGTTTAGTCGATTCGAGCAGTAAGATTAGTTTGATAAAAACTGACTGGGTCGACGGACCACGCGACGGACCGTCATGGTCACGACGGCCCGTGATGGATTCCGTCATCCCAGACTTGTGAATTTTCTTCTGCTACTTTTCTCATTACCCTCGACGACAAGTAGGACGAACCGTCATAGGCACGACGGACCGTCGGGGGGCTTCGTTCTAAAACACTTAAACTCTGAAAATCTGGGTACTGAGATCGACTCTCTGAACTTCGCGACGGAACTGCAGGACGGACCGTCGTAGGTACGACGGACCATCACAAACCCTTTACAGAATTTGACTCTCTGAACTTTGTGACGGACCTGCAGGACGGACCGTCATAGAGACGACGGACCGTCACAGGTTGCGTAACCTAACTGGGTCGGATTTCTGTTAAAAGTTTTAAAGGGGTGTTTTGGACTATTCATGACAAACTTTATACAATTAGAGGGGTGAGTTTAATAATTTATTTACTTGGAGGGTTAAAGGAGATAACCTTGAAATAAATAATGGGTTACTTTTATCATAATGAATTATATGATAATTAGGGTAAAAGAAAAGAATCTAGAGAAGAAAAAGAAAAAGACAGAGAGGGAGAACGAACGAGCGAGAGAGAGGAAGAACGAAGAGGAAAGCAAAAGGCATTGGGGAGATAGCTTGCTTGATCACGATTCTTCGGTGGAGGTAGGTTATGGTTTATGCTATGTGATAGTAAACTCTTAATAGCGATTGATATGTATTGGGTGATATTGTAAAGTCTTCCATATACTTGATTGTGTGTTTGTATGTTATGATCGTATAATTGTGGTGTTTAGAATGATATGACTATTGAATTTTCAATCCTAAACCTCTTTGTTAAGATGATGCTTGACATAAAGAAAGCTTGATGAACTGAAATAATGAGATAGATGGATCGGAGTGTCACGTTCCGACACGTAGGGGTAATGGATCGGAGTGTCACGTTCCGACACGTAGGGGTAATGGATCGGAGTGTCACGTTCCGACACACAGGATTAGTGGATCAGAGTGTCATGTTCCGACACACAGGATTAGTGGATTGGAGTATCACGTTCCGACACGTAGCATTAGGGGATCGGAGTGTCACGTTTCGACACGATAAGAATAAAGAGGAGAAATCTTGAATTAACTTAATATACTCGATTTCAAAGAATCTAATTCCCGAA
>NC_028647.1:54257444-54269801 GCF_001406875.1 Solanum pennellii | reverse complement strand
TCCAAAACAGAGTTACAGACCCCCAATGGTTAGAGGTAGAGGTGGTCATAGGAGAGGCCGCCATCCTGAAGGACGTGGTGGCCAAGGTAATGGTGGTCACCCAATCAATCGGGGTGGCGGGCAAGCAAGAACTGCTGCGGCGCAACATGATAGGGGCAATGGACAGACAGGTGATAGGGCCCATTGTTATGCTTTCGCCGGGAGGTCTGAAGCAGAGACATCTGATGCTGTTATCACAGGTAATCTTTTGGTCTGCGATTGCATGGATTCTGTATTATTTGATCCTGGATTCACATTTTCATATGTATCCTCCTTATTTGCTACTGGTCTTGATTTACATTGCGAATTGCTTGACATGCCTATTAGTGTCTCTACTCCTGTGGGTGAGTCTGTAATAGTTGAGAAGGTGTATAGGTCTTGCCTTGTGACTTTTGTAGGGAGCAATACCTATGTAGATTTGATTATCCTAGAAATGGTTGATTTCGATGTAATTCTGGGTATGACTTGGCTTTCCCCAAATTTTGCAATCTTAGATTGTAATGCTAAAACTGTGACATTGGCCAAGCCTGGGACAGATCCGCTAGTGCGGTAGGGTGACTACATTTCCACCCCAGTCCGTATTATCTCTTTTCTTCGCGCTAAGAGGATGGTTAGTAAAGGTTGTTTAGCCTTCTTGGCACATCTCAGGGATGATACTTCCAAATTACCTTCGATTGAATCTGTTTCGATAGTCTGTGAGTTTCTGGATGTGTTTCCTGTAGACCTTCCTGGTATGCCACCAGATAGGGATATCGATTTCTGGATCGATCTGGAGCCGGGTACTCGCCCCATTTCCATCCCCCTTTATAGAATGGCTCTAGCCGAGTTAAGGGAGTTGAAGGCCCAACTTCAGGAGTTGTTAGGGAAAGGTTTTATTAGACCAAGTNACTCTTACCATGCCAGTGGGAGGAAAGAATTTCATTGTCTATTGTGATGCATCTTATTCTAGTCTGGGTGCAGTGCTAATGCAGGAAAGAAGTGTAATTGCTTATGCTTCGAGACAATTAAAAGTGCATGAACGTAACTATGCGACCCATGATTTGGAGTTGGCTGCAGTAGTATTTGCATTAAAGCAATGGAGACATTACCTATATGGGGTCAAGTGTGAAGTCTATACAGATCATCGTAGTTTACAGTATGTCTTTACTTAGAAGGATTTAAATTTGAGGCATAGGAGGTGGATGGAACTACTTAAGGACTACGATATTACTATTTTGTATAACCCAGGAAAAGCTAATGTTGTGGCAGATGCTTTAAGTAGAAAAGCAGGGAGAATGGGTAGTTTAGCCCACTTACAGGTTTCTAGACGTCCATTGGCTAGAGAGGTTCAAACTTTGGCTAATGACCTCATGAGGTTGGAAATACTAGAGAAAGGAGGACTTTTTGCCTGTGTGNTATCTTTGTTATTGTGTTCATTGATGATATACTGATATACTCAAAGAGCAGGAAAGAACATGCGGAGCATTTGAGAATTGTATTGGAGTTGTTGAGGGAGAAAAGACTTTATGCCAAATTCTCCAAGTGTGAGTTTTGGCTAGATTCAGTGTCCTTCTTGGGGCACGTGGTTTCTAAGGATGGAGTGATGGTGGATCCTTCTAAGATTGAAGCAGTGAAGAGTTGGGTAAGACCTACTAATGTTACAGAGGTAAGAAGCTTTGTTGGTTTAGCTAGCTACTACCGTCGATTTGTCAAGGGATTTTCTTCTATTGCTTCGCAGCTAACAAATTTGACTAAGCAGAATGTTCCCTTTGTATGGTCAGATGAATGTGAAGAAAGTTTTCAGAAACTCAAGACTTTGTTGACTACTGCCCCAATTCTTACCTTGCCAGTGGAAGGTAAGAATTTCATTGTCTATTGTGATGCATCTTATTCTGGTTTGGGTGCAGTGCTAATGCAGCAAAGAAGTGTAATTGCTTATGCTTCGAGACAATTAAAAGTGCATGAACGTAACTATCCGACCCATGATTTGGAGTTGGCTGCAGTAGTATTTGCATTAAAGCAATGGAGACATTACCTATATGGGGTCAAGTGTGAAGTCTATACAGATCATCGTAGTTTACAGTATGTCTTTACTCAGAAGGATTTGAATTTGAGGCAGAGGAGATGGATGGAACTACTGAAGGACTATGATATTACTATTTTGTATAACCCAGGAAAAGCTAATGTTGTGGCAGATGCTTTAAGTAGAAAAGCAGGGAGCATGGGTAGTTTAGCCCACTTACAGGTTTCTAGACGCCCATTGGCTAGAGAGGTTCAGACTTTGGCTAATGACCTCATGAGGTTGGAAATACTAGAGAAAGGAGGACTTTTGGCCTGTGTGGAGGCAAGATCCTCTTTTCTTGACAAGATTAAGGAGAAGCAGTTTACTGATGAGAAGCTGAGCCGAATTCGAGATATGGTATTGCGAGGAGAGGCTAAAGAGGCAATAATTGATGAGGAAGGTGTTTTGAGAATTAAGGGAAGGGTATGTGTGCCCCGTGTTGATGATTTGGTTCACACTATTCTTACAGAGGCTCATAGTTCAAGGTACTCTATACATCCTGGTGCAACCAAAATGTATCGCGACCTAAAGCAACATTTTTGGTGGAGCAGAATGAAGCGCGACATTGTTGATTTTGTTGCCCAATGCCCAAATTGTCAACAGGTGAAGTATGAACACCAGAGGCCTGGAGGAACACTTCAGAGAATGCCCATTCCTGAATGGAAGTGGGAAAGAATTGCAATGGATTTCGTGGTTGGTCTTCCAAAGACATTGGGTAAGTTTGATTCTATTTGGGTAATTGTTGACAGATTAACTAAGTCTGCTCACTTCATTCCGGTCAAGATGACTTACAATGCAGAGAAGTTAGACAAACTCTATCTCTCGGAAATTGTCGATTGCATGGGGTTCCACTCTCCATCATATCAGATAGAGGTACGCAGTTTACTTCGAAGTTTTGGAGAACACTACATGCTGAATTAGGTACTAGGCTGGATCTTAGTACTGCATTTCACCCTCAGACCGATGGTCAGTCTGAGCGAACGATTCAGGTGTTGGAGGATATGCTTCGTGCATGTGTGATAGAATTTGGGGGTCATTGGGATAAATTCTTACCCTTAGCAGAGTTTTCACACAACAATAGCTATCACTCAAGTATTGATATGGCTCCATTTGAGGCACTGTATGGGAGGAGATGTAGGTCTCCCATTGGTTGATTCGATGCATTTGAGGTAAGACCTTGGGGTACCGATCTTTTGAGGGACTCTTTAGATAAGGTAAAATTCATTCAGGATAAGCTTCTAGCAGCTCAGAGCAGACAGAAGGAATATGCAGATCGAAAGGTTAGGGACTTGAATTTTATGGAGGGTGAACAAGTCTTGCTGAAGGTTTCACCCATGAAAGGGGTGATGCGGTTTGGTAAGCGGGGTAAACTTAGTCCAAGGTATATTGGGCCATTTGAAGTTTTGAAGCACGTGGGGGAGGTGGCTTATGAATTGGCATTGCCTCCAGGACTCTCAGGAGTGCACCCGGTATTTCATGTGTCTATGCTGAAAAAGTACCATGGGGATGGGAACTACATTATTCGTTGGGATTCAGTCCTTCTTGATGATAATTTGTCTTATGAGGAGGAGCCGTTTGCTATTCTAGATAGAGAAGTCCGCAAGTTGAGATCAAAGGAGATTGCATCTATCAAGGTTCAGTGGAAAAATCGGCCAGTTGAAGAGTCTACTTTGGAGAATGAGGCGGATATGCAAGAAAGATATCCACATCTTTTCACAGGTTCAGGTACTCTTTCTCGCCCTTACTTTTCTTCCTGTGATCGTTCGGGGACGAACGATGGGTAAATTGGTATCTATTGTAACGACCTGTTTAGTTTATTCGAGCAGTAAGATTAGTTTGATAAAAACTAACTGGGTCGACGGACCACGCGACGGACCGTCATGGTCACGACGGCCCGTGATGGATTCCGTCGTCCCAGACTTGTGAATTTTCTTTTGCTACTTTTCTCATTACCCTCGACAACAAGTAGGACGAACCGTCATAGGCACGACGGACCGTCGGGGCGCTTCGTTCCAAAACACTTAAACTCTGAAAATCTTGGGAACTGAGATCGACACTCTGAACTTCGCGACGGAACTGCAGGACGGACCGTCGTAGGTACGATGGACCGTCAAAACCCTTTACAGAATTTGACTCTCTGAACTTTGTGACGGACCTGTAGGACGGACCGTCATAGAGACCACGGACCGTCACAGGTTGCGTAACCTAACTGGGTCGGATTTCTGTTAAAAGTTTTAAAGGGGTGTTTTGGATTATTCATGACAAACTTTATACAATTAGAGGGGTGAGTTTAATAATTTATTTACTTGGAGAGTTAAAGGAGATAACCTTGAAATAAATAATGGGTTACTTTTATCATAATGAATTATATGATAATTAGGGTAAAAGAAAAGAATCTAGAGAAGAAAAAGAAAAAGACAGAGAGGGAGAACGAACGAGCGAGAGAGAGGAAGAACGAAGAGTAAAGCAAAAGGCATTGGGGAGATAGCTTGCTTGATCACGATTCTTCGGTGGAGGTAGGTTATGGTTTATGCTATGTGATAGTAAACTCTTAATAGCTATTGATATGTATTGGGTGATATTGTAAAGTCTTCCATATACTTGATTGTGTGTTTGTATGTTATGATCGTGTAACTGTGGTGTTTAGAATGATAATAATGTTGAATTTTCAATCCTAAAGCTCTTTGTTAAGATGATGCTTGACATAAAGAAAGCTTGATGAACTGAAATAATGAGATAGATGGATCGGAGTGTCACGTTCCGACACGTAGGGGTAATGGATCGGAGTGTCACGTTCCGACACACAGGATTAGTGGATCGGAGTGTCACGTTCCAACACACAGGATTAGTGGATCGGAGTATCACGTTCCGACACGTAGCATTAGGGGATCGGAGTGTCACGTTCCGACACGATAAGAATAAAGAGAAGTAATCTTGAATTATGTTAATATACTCAATTTCGAAGAACCTATTTCCCAAATGAGTATGGTGTGGAGGCTTGAGTCCTCATAGGTGTGCTTGGTGTTGTTGCCAATGGTTCTTGTACTTGTTGATTGTCACCTGTTAAGTATTGTGGTTGATTTTATATTATTATTCAGTATATATTGCTTTCTATTTTGAGTTGGCCGATGATACCTACTCAGTACGTGTTCCTTGTACTGACCCCTACTTTTATTTTCTTCTTGTTGTTTTGTGGAGTGCAGCAAGTGCACCAGTGACTTCGACTCGTCCGCAACTCTAGCCAGTCTTCAGCACGTCAGATTTCAGGGTGAGCTATTATTCCTAGCTCGGGCTGGAGTCTCTTCTTCGCGTCTTGATGTCTTTGAAGTTTGGACATGGACCATCGTTTTACTTATTTTAGTTTCTTAAATACTCTTAGACTTAGTAATTTGAGGATAGATGTTCTTGATGTGATGACTTCCAGATTTTGGGGATGATAAGTATTATATTTTAGAAGTTATTTAATTGATTTCGTTAATGAGTTTTGGCCTTCCGCATTTTATTTATAATTCATAATTTATATACTGGTAAATGTTGGGGTTTAGATTTGTCGGTTCGCTCACATAGGAGGATAAGTGTGGGTGCCACTCGCGGCTCGTTTTGGGTCGTGACATGGGACCAGAGTGGCGGAGGGAGTCGAGCGAGAGGAGCGTAGAGCGGTGCTACTACCCGGGATAGACTCAACCGGGGTGGTGTCAGTAGGCTTAAATATAGCCTGGGTAGCCGCCTGGGCTTGCTCTATAGTGTCCGCCAGGTTCTCACTAAGTGGAGTTACCTTCGGGCGGGGCCCTCTGCCTGGGGCCAACTCATTGGCCTCATCCCTGATAAGACCTATATCAAGAGTGCCCAGCGGGGTCTTGATCTGATCGATGTGCCAAATAGGCACACCTGCGGACCTGCACAAAGCAAACACCATGCACGGAAATGGGTAAGTAGTAGTGACCATGAAGGCCCTCTCGTGCATGACCGCCTGAAGAAGCCAAGCGAAGTCCACCTCGAACCCTGTTATCATCGCCGCCATCAGAACTGCTCCCAAGTGACAATATTTTCTGCAGCAGTGGGGGAAAGGCAGTGGCAGACTATCAACCACAAAAACTTAGCCGTGAAGCTCAGGTTATCCTTCTTTATGGCTCCCTTTGGCTCAAGTACCCAATCAGCAGCCTCTCCATCAACAGATAAGTACCGGGCAATCCATCTCTTGGTGGTCTCTCTCAACTCTGGCTCACATAGGAACTATCAATCTTTAACCAATTTCCACCGGCATTGAAACTCAGCAATGACAGGAGTTCTGTTGGCATCAACCCCATTTGCCGCAGACTCGAATGTGATTTAGCGGGGCCTGTTTGGCGGGGGCAGTCCGCCTGTCTATCTGGGCTCGGAGAGTCGCCACATACGAGGCGTAGAACTCTCTGACCAATTCCTTACTGTATTGTACCACATCGCGAGCCGTCCATTCTAGCCGATGCCTGGTGAAGAGGGCATGGATTAACGGCACGGTGGGGAGACTCCCCGTGAGGACCCGCCTCTCCAGTGTAAGGGTCCGAGTCATAACCCCCTTATCATTTGGCAGCTTGGCGTCTGAGTACACCTGAAACTGCCCCTCAACACACCATCGGTTGGGCTGGTCGGCAACCAAGGCAGGGACTCCAGACAGTGGTGCTGGAATGGAATCAGCACTATAGGCCTCATCAGACGAGGCGGACTGAGATGTAGTAGCCGGAGAAGAAATCTTCTCAGAACTGGAGACTTTTTCTGAACCCGATACTTTCTCAGAGCCGGAAGCATCCCTGGAGTGTGTATCAGAACCAAAAGGTGTGTCGGTCAGTATGCGTTCCTCTTCAGACTGGGAGGCAGTGACTACACTGGGCGCCACCTTTGTGGGGGTGGCTCTGGTGGTACGTGTAGCCCGTGCAGGAGTGACACTGCCTAGGGGCACGTATTCGGGGTCACACTCATCGTTAGAGCCAATGACCGACTGGGTAGATGGGGCGACGGACTTTGAGAGCCCTCGCGCGTACACACGATCTAGCTTTGGTGTCATAAGTGTTAGTACCTCTAAAAAACAACAATCAGTACCAGTAGAAACAAACAAGACATGTAAAGAAGAAAACAAAAACGGAAACCAAAATTGAAATGGTATTGTTGTAGTTTCTGTGCTGGACGACGGACCAGTTTGCGGTCCGTCGTGAGCATGAAGGACCGTCATGACGGTCCATCATGAAATACTTAAGAAAATTTATTGGAGACTCTCTGAAAGAATGTCTCTGACAATCATGACAGTTGTGCAGGATGGACCGTCGAGAGCATGATGGTCCGTCATAGAGGTCCATCGATGGACACTTAGAAAAATTGTTTAGACCCTGAGGAATAGGGTCTCTGACAACCATGACGGTTGTGCAGGACAAACCGTCGAGAGCACGACGGTCTGTCGTAGGACACTTAGAAATGATTTTGAGACCCTTAGGAATAGGGTCTCTGACAACCATGACGGTTGTGCAGGACGGACCGTCGAGGGCACGACAGTCCGTCGTTAGACACTTTGAGAAAATTTTGAGACCTTTAGGAATAGGGTCTCTGAAAACAATGGCGGTTGCACAGGATGGACGGTTGAGGGCACGACGGTCCGTCGTAGAGGTCGTCGACGGACACTTAGAGAAAATACACAGGAATTGGTGGGACAGACCCCATGATGGTCCGTCGAGGGCACAACGGTCTGTCGATAGGGTCTCGTTATGTCCTTCAGTGATATAACTTGGGATGCCTCAATCGTCCCTTAAAATTCTAATTGAAAGAATACTTATCAAACCACAATTCCTAACCCAATGACCCATCATACTAGCAATTGTAAGGCAATAATTTCTCGAGTTTTAGCATGCCAATTTGGAGGATTATGAACCTAGGTCAGAAACAATTATCAGAAACATACACCCCCATTTTATTTACTTAATACAACACCCCCATTCTGTTTACTATGTGAAGGGTCTTAAGGCATATAGGATTAACGGGGGGGAGTTCGTAGCATGCAATAGGGGTCAAATTTTGAAGATCCAACATTCAGAATCAAGCATGTAACATGGGAAAACAAGAAAGAAATGTAGATGATTTAGAGATCAGAACCACATACCTGATATTTGGAGAAGATGAAAACAAAGTAAGGAACACAACTCTGGTGATCAGCAGAAGAATAGTTGACTCCGACCTACAGATTACTTTAAGAATCAGGGAGATTGGAAGAGGGAATATTAGGGGAATTTGGGAAGGGATGGGGAATCTGATGTTTTGGGAGAGGAAGAGTGTGTTAGGGAGTTGAAGAGGGAGTAAATGGGGGAAGTAAGGGAAAGAAACGGTTAGAATGAAGAGGTGGTAAGTTAAAAGGTTTAAAAACTTTTAATATTCGCCAGTCAGGTCAGTTCGGGTTTACGGTTATTGATGCGACGAGTCCCCGTCGACGGTCTGTCACTGGTGTGATGGTCCGTCATGGGGTCCATCACAGGTGTGACGGTCCATCATGGGTGACCTAATTTTGAAAAAATGGAAAAACTTACCTGGGCATGATGGATGCTTGCGACGGTCTATCGCAGGCGTGACAATATGTTGATGGGTCCGTCAATGAGTTTTGCAGACCAATTTTCTGGTGATGTGCTACCTTCAAATTTAACACCCATGAAGCTATTCTTTTTGTATCATCTGGACAATTTTTGGAAACGGACCCTAAACTACGCTCTAGCCAACACTTCTAACAAAAAAAGAAAATCAGCGAAAATGCAACTATTACTATAAAGTCATAAAAAACCTATAGTTGGCTTAGAGGATACAAATTAGGTTGCCTCCCAACCAGCACTTGATATAACATCGTGGCACGATGGAGGACACTTGATTACTCAGACTTCATCAAGATGGTATGCCTCGATCACTTCATTAGCTGTTTCAGCATGCCCCAGATAGATTTTGATTCGTTGTTCGTTCACCTTAGACCGCACACTCTCCTTGTTTTTCAACTCAACCGCTCCGTGAGGGAATAGTTGGGTGATCAAGTAAGGGCAAGTCCATTTGGACTTGAGTTTGCCTGGAAACAAGCGCAACCTAGGATTGAATAAAAGAACCAAATCCCCAACCATAAAATCGCGTTTCTCAATCTTTTGTTCATGGTACTTCTTCATCTTTTCTTTGTAGAGAGCTGAACTTTCATAAGCTTTTAGGCGAAATTCATCGAGCTCATTCAACCCATTTAACCTCTGCTCTGCAGCCTCATTCCAATCCATTTTCAACTTCTTCATTGCCCACATGACTTTATGCTCTAATTCGACCGGTAAGTATATACAAGTTGGTATGGGGACATACCTATAGGAGTCTTGATGCTGTTCTGTAGGCCCAAAGAGCATCATCAAGTCTCCTTGACAAATCCGTTCTACTAGCGTTCACCATTTTCGAAAAAATCTGCTTAATCTCTCTATTTGACACCTCAACTTGCCCAGTAGTTTGAGGATGGTAAGGAGTGGACACATTATGGCGAACCCCATATTTCTCCAATAATCCCTTAAACAATTTGTTGCAAAAGTGGGATCCCCCATCACTAATAATAGCCTTTGGGGTGCCAAATCGGGAAAATATATTCTTTTTCAAGAACACGGTGACACTCTTCCCTTCATTATTTGCGAGTGCGATAGCTTCTACCCATTTAGACACATAATCAACCACTACTAGAATGTACTTCATCCCATGAGAACTCACAAAAGGTCCCATAAAGTCAATACCCCACACATCAATTAACTCAATCACAAGAATGGGATTTAAAAGGAGCTCTTGCTTTCTTGAATTGCCTCCATCTCTTTGGCATCTATCACATGCCTTGGCAAACTCATGAGCATCTTGATGAATAGTTGGCCAATAGTATCGACGTCGTAAGATCTTGTGAGCGGTCCGGATACCAATATGATGTCCACCTACGGGTGAAGAATGGCATGTCTCCAAAACACTCAACATCTCAACTTCTGACACACAATGCCGAATAAGCCCATCGACACAACTCCTATACAAGTATGGCTCAATTCAAAAGAACTTTTTCACATGATAATACATGAACTTTTTCCTTTGATGAAAGGACAGGTCCGGTGGAATGATATCTCTAGCCAGATAATTCGCAAAATCTGCGAAAAATGGAATCAAGTCTTGAGAGGCGGCCAATACAGGCTCGTCGGGGAAAGTATCATCAATTTCAATTTTATCCCCTAACACTCTCATTGCTTCATCTTTTAAATTAGATAAGTGATCAACAACTTGATTTTCGGTCCCTTTTCTATCAATCACATCAAAGTCAAATTCTTGGAATAGTAATACCCAACGAATCAACCTCGGTTTCGCATCTTTCTTTGCCATTAAATATCTCAAAACCGAATGATCAGTATGCACTATAACCCTAGTGGCAAGCAAATAGGAGCGAAATTTCTCAAAAGCAAAGACCACTACAAGGAGCTCTTGCTCAGTCACGGTGTAGTTCTTTTGGGCTTCATTTAGGGCTATACTAGCAAAGCAAATGGGGTGAAGGATTTTGTCCCTTCTTTTCCCCAATACCACACCAAGAGCAAGCCCACTAGAATCACACATTACCTCAAATGGCTTGCTCCAATCTGGAGAAATAATGATAGGTGCAGACACCAACTTTTCTTTCAACTCACCAAATGCCTTAAGACATGATTCATCAAAATAAAATGTACACTCTTTCTCAAGCAACTTGCACAAAGGATGCACAATTTTTTAAAAATCCTTGATAAACCTCTGGTAAAAACCTGCATGCCTAAGAAAGCTTCTCACACCTTTGACAGAGATAGGTGGGGGAAGTCTCTCTATTACCTCGACTTTAGCTCGATCAACCTCTATACCCTTCTCTAAAATGTGATGACGCAATAAAATACCCTCTTTCACCATGAAGTGACATTTTTCCCAATTTAGTACTAGATAGCAGCCTTCACACCTCATAAGAACCTCAGACAAATGACTCAAACACCGCTCAAAGGAGTCACCAACCACAGAAAAGCCATCCATAAACACCTCAATAGTGTCCTCCAACATATCGGAGAATATCGACATCATACATCTCTGAAATGTGGCAGGTGCATTGCACAACCCAAACGACATTCTCTTGAACGCAAAGGTCCCATATGGACAAGTAAAGGTTGTTTTCTCTTGATCTTCCGGTGCAATATAAATCTGATTATACCCTGAATAACCATCAAGAAAACAGTACCACCCCTTTCCGGCAAGTCTATCCAACATCTGATCCATGAAGGGCATAGGAATTGTAACAACCCGTGTAGTCGGTTTGGGCACTAGAAATTTTTATGTTAGAAAATACTTTCTGATAGATTTAAGTGGGTGTTTTGGACTATTCATAATTATAATTATGAAATTAGTGGGGTAGTTTTACTAATTTATTTAGTTAATGGTTAAGAAATAATATTATAATTAATAGTGGGTCACTTTTATCACTATTATAATTATATGAGTATAATAATTAGGGTAACAAATAATCTGTAGACGAAAAGAAAAGAGGAAAAAAGAAGAACAGTGAGAAAGACGGCTAACCTGCGCAGCTACATTAAAGATTAAGCGTGGATTCGTTTAGCGGTAAGTTTCTTTATAAATTCGTAACATGCAGATTGGTGGAAAGAATATATTAGTTCTTGTAAAACTATAAATTTTCAGGTGTATGCTAAATTGCTACGAGATAGGTTTAAGTACAAATTGTTGATTGAAAAAGTTAGGCAGCCATTAATCATTAATGTGTAAACAAATTGGAATGATATTGAATTGAAAGAGCATGAACCCAATTCTCCTAGTTATTGTTAATTAATGGTTGGAATAATTATGGCATGAAATTTGGCCAAGAATTAGAAGTTAATGATTAGAATATGTAGTGTAGGAAATTATTATTTTAAAGGATTGGAGCTTACAGTGATTGGCGAATGTAGGATTGACGTTATTTGTTAATTTTATAAAATAAATTGGGTTGAAACTTGCTGGCCAATCACGTGGGTTTGAATATTAGTATATGAGTCTTTTTTTTAATACCCAAATAGTGATAGGTTGTTTGATTTAATTAGTTTTACAAATTATATGTTGTATAGATTACAATGAATTGTATAAAAGAGAATGTCATTGATTCTATTGGACATGTAAAATTTTGTAGTTCGTAATGGTTCAAGTTTTAACATATTTTAATACGTAATTAAATATAAGGTGTAGTACATTATATAAAGTACATTAAAATTATGCTAATG
>NC_028647.1:54251252-54256361 GCF_001406875.1 Solanum pennellii | reverse complement strand
ATTTCCCTCAGCTCTAGCCAGCCTCCCGCATATCAAGTTACAGGGTGAGCTATCCATTCAAGCTCGTGTTGGATTCTCTCGGTCACGACATGATGTCCTATACTTTCGGACACATACCATTTTATTCTTTATTTTAGTGTATTCGATATTCTTAGACTTAGTATTGGAGATTAGATGTCCTTGATGTGATGACTATCTGATTTTGGGATGATAAGTATTAAGCTTTATAAACTTATTTAAATTGGTTGCTTAGTATCTTTTGGAGATTCCGCATTATTTATATTATTTATTGTTGAACTATTGGTATATGTTGGGGTTTAGATGTGTTGGTTCGCCCACCTAGCGAGGTAAGTGTGGGTTCCATTCACGACCCGTTTTGGGTCGTGACAAACTTGGTATAAGAGCGTTAGGTTCGTTGATCTCATCACACATGGACAAGTCTAGTAGAGTCTTGCGGAACAGTAAGGGGACGCCTTTACTTCTCTTCGAGAAGCTATAGGACTTTACGAAAGCTCATTTCTTTCTTTCTTTCGTGCTACTACTCGAATCCAATTGGTATCTAGGTGATACAAATTGGTATCTGAACTTCTTCACTCTATTTCAAATATGGGTACTACTAGAGTATTTGAAGTTGAAATAGCAACAACAGAAAGAAAAAAAATATGTCCTTAGAAATAGATATATTTTCTCGATCGCAAAATGTGGTGGTAGTCTCATGTCGAGTGTCGGTTAATAAAGACCCTACTATGACTTCATAGAGTGAGGGTATATTCGAGAAAGTCATCGATGCTTACTTGGTTAGAGTTAGGAAGTGTGTTATTTTGTTATTGAATTGGTCTAAGAAGTAAAACAAATTGTTTGGTCTAGAGAGAGAACATATTCGATAATGTTTTGCAATTATTCAATGGGTAGAAATATGTGGGCTATTTGGGTACGATATTATGGACAGGTATGATGTGTTCTAGTAAGGTATCTAATGGACTTTCACGGTGTGGCAGTACTAGGGTTATGTGGAAACAGGTACGTCGATTGTCAAGTATGAATACTAATTACTAAAGGAGCTACAAGTTGTACGACATGGTCAGATAATAAGATTTAGTGTTGCATTCACATTTGAGAAACCAACTAGTTTATTACTACACGAACTTAGATTGAGCATTATTTTGAAGGAAAATTTTAGTGGTTGAGCATTATTTTAAAGAAAATCTTTAGTGGTGGATCTTTGGTACAAATATTAACACAACTTATGTAATGTATGTTGAGGGTTTTGAGTGAGGACTGGTGGTTTTATCTTAAGCTTCAAAAGGTAGATTGGTAATAGCATAACAGGTTAATCAGCTTGGTTAAAAGCTATTGAATAGAACTTAAGAGAGGAGTGCACAGACGTTCAACTTGAGTGAGATGATAGGTTCTGTTGTACTGTTGAATTTAGAAATGAGTAGGGTTGGATTTTTAGTGAAGAATATGGTATGGTTGGTGGAGAGGCAATCAATGATAAGCTAAGATAAGGTGATTCGTAAAAATCTTCAAAGTAGAAGCAAATGTAGATAATTAAGGGCATTGTGTTACACAATTGGACTTATAATTCAAATTATTTTTTTTTGGTATAAGTCTGAATTTCTGGTGGTATATTTTGTCAAGGTATGAATTAGTAAGATGAGAAACGATTGATTGCGTCGTTATTGAGCACGTGAAAGAATTTATGCATGCTTTGGACCATAAAGTTGTTACTTTTGATTGTTAAAGGATCTAAGGAAGGGTTCATCCTCAGAGTTTTGATTTAGAGTGTGAAGTAAAATTTCATGGATTATTAGTAAAACATGAGATCGGTAAGCAAGCTAGATAAACAAGAGTTTGATATATTGAAGGAGCGAGATATTTAGAATTTGCACCATGAAAAGAATTTGAGAAGAGTGAAAGAATAAGACCTCTCGTATAAATCCATGGGGTGTAGTTGATGGTTGTTTTAATTTTTGCCTATGAGTTTAGATATAATTGTGAGATGTGAACTAGTTCGGTACAGACTTACTAGGAGTTTATCATCGACTTCTAAAAAAAAATGAGTTTTGGTTTAGGTGACAAATAATGAGGTATGAAAATTTTAGTATTTTACAATGAGGTTAGATTGCTCAAGTTAGGATAGAAGACTTAAGAATGATGTAAAAGGTGAGATATAATTCTACATGGTTATTAAGAATAAAGTTGGGTTAATACTACTCTATTGATGGGACTTCATTGAATGTTAAGGTGTGTTACATGGACATTTGATGGTTAATAGAGGTTATGAGCTTATAGTATACAGAATAGTTTGAGTGACAAAGAATTTTCCTAAGTGTTGGCATGATATATATAATGGTTTAAAATGGTACCTTAAGCATGGTATGTGAAAGTGGTGTAGAGTTGACTTTGGGTGTGATTTAATAGTTTTGTCTCAATGAAAAGGTACTATCACAGTTGAAATTAGTGCTATTAGCCCCTTTTTGAGACTCGTATTTGTCATGAAATGCTTAAAAAGAAATAGAGATAACCATAGTTTGAACATGTATTTGATAAGAATACTTCGGTACTAATGATGGTTGAGAGTAAGGTAGATGATCTGTGTGGTTATGATGTACTGTTAGTATTAAGAGTGTTAACTTCATGTGGGGTTCGATAAACAAAGTATATAAGCAATTATAATAGGAACTAAATTGATGATAGTGGGTACTTGATCATTTTATATTTGGATCAGATGAATTGAATATCCTTGATGATTACGTGATCTCTAAAAATCATATTTTTATAGCTTAAGTTCAAGACAATATTATGTTGTGAGAATGACATCTTGATAAGGTTTGTGATGGTAGATGAATTACAAATGTGTGGTGGTTAGTTGAGGTTCGCTCCTAATTGTAACCAATATTGTTTCAAAAATAAAAAATAAAAAAAAATCATGGTTATGTTAGAATATATTTGTCCTGATGGTTGTGACAAGTTCTAGTGGAAGAATTGATCAGTTGAAGAATCCATTTAGGAATAGTTTTGTTGTTAGTTGAGTTTATATATAACAACAATTCTCAGTAGAGTGTTGATATGGCCCCATTTGAGGCATTGTATGGGAGGAGATGTAGGTCCCCCATTGGTTGGTTTGATGCATTTGAGGTTAGACCTTGGGGTACTGATCTTCTGAGGGATTCATTAGAGAAAGTGAAATTTATTCAAGAAAAGCTTTTAGCAGTTCAGAGTTGGCAGAAGGAATATGCAGATCGAAAGGTTAGAGACTTGGATTTTATGGATGGTGAACAAGTCTTGGTGAAGGTTTCACCCATGAAGGGTGTGATGCGGTTTGGTAAGAGAGGTAAGCTAAGTCCGAGGTNATGATTGTGTTAATTATTTTTAGTATAATATTTGAATTGGAAAAGAGGGATATTCAATAAACGCTAGAAAAATTAGTAGAGTGGTATTGGATTGTACAAACTGCTTGTGAGTATTATTATTACTATTGTTATGTTCTTGATTGGAAGGAAAAGGTGTATANAAAATCTGTCTTATGAGGAGGAGCCTGTTGCTATTCTAGATAGGGAGGTACGCAAGTTGAGATCAAAGGAGATTGCATCTATCAAGGTTCAGTGGAAGAATCGGCCAGTTGAAGAGTCCACTTGGGAGAGTGAGGTTGATATGCAAGAAAGATATCCACATCTTTTTACAGATTCAGGTACTCTTTCTCGCCCTCGCCTTTCTTTTTGATCGTTCGAGGACGAACGATGGGTAAATTGGTATCTATTGTACCAACCCGTGTAGTCGGTTTGGGCACTAGAAATTTTTATGTTAGAAAATACTTTCTGATAGATTTAAGTGGGTGTTTTGGACTATTCATAATTATAATTATGAAATTAGTGGGGTAGTTTTACTAATTTATTTAGTCAATGGTTAAGAAATAATATTATAATTAATAATGGGTCACTTTCACCACTCTTATAATTAGTTATATAATATTTAGGAGGAAATATTCTGTAGAAGGGAAATAAGGGTTTAGCCAAGAGAAACCATATCTGCAGCAGTCACGAAGCGGTTGTTCCATCAGGTAATCAAATTTAGAGTTGGATTTTGAATGTTTAGAATGATTGTGTTAATTATTTTTAGTATAATATTTGAATTGGAAAAGAGGGATATTCAATAAACGCTAGAAAAATTAGTAGAGTGGTATTGGATTGTACAAACTGCTTGTGAGTATTATTATTACTATTGTTATGTTCTTGATTGGAAGGAAAAGGTGTATATATATATATATATAAATTAGTACTATGTTGTTGTGAAGAGGGATCGGGCGTACCTTTTAATATATGTCTTACTGTAATGTTTGGTAGAATTGGCTTAAAATTGGTGGATGAGTGGCAAGTGAAAGTTATAGATAGAAAATTTAATTAGTTCATGGAGGATTAAATTGTTACAGTCATATGTTTACTATTTTAAAATAAATTTCGTATGTTATGTATTATCACGTTCTTTGCCATTCAAGTTGTTATATTGAATGGCAAATGCCTTTGTTTTGAATTGCATGTAATGATGGCCTAATGGTCTATTGAAGAATAACAAACAATTAACAGTAGGAAGGTTTTAAATTCTTATGTAATTATTGATTATAAAATTGAGGCCAAATATATAACCAATAAGAGAGTAAGGTGGGGTCATAAACTTTGATATTTCTATGATAAAATTGGGAATTTTTGCATATGGGTAATATAAATTATGTAATATGTTGTTTTGATTTTCCCTGGTAGAGGTTACTGGACATAGACGTAACCTTATATTCCAATTCTTTCCATAATTATCTTGTATCGAGTTATTTAAATTCAACTAAAGTTATGCTAATTGGAGGAATTAAGACTTACCATTAGGCTTAAACTTTAAGAGATTGATTATAGAATTAGGTGAATTGATGGGTATAGGCTAGACATAGATAATCGGAGTATTTATGGCCTTGTGAACTTACACCTTATATATATATATATTTGATAGATTGGAAGGGTTCAGAGGCAATAAGGAAAGGAAAGGCATTGGAGAAGTAGTTGCTTGACTTCGATTCTTCGGTGGAGGTAGGTTATGGTTTATGCTATTTGATAGTAAACT
>NC_028647.1:54240167-54250126 GCF_001406875.1 Solanum pennellii | reverse complement strand
TTTATTGTTATTGACACTTGTTCATGTTGTTTGTTGCTTATCACATGTTAAGTGCTATAGTTGAGTTCATACAATTATTCTTGTATATTAGTTACTATTTTGGGTTGACCGATGATACTTACTCAGTACATGTTGCCTCGTACTGAGTCCTACTTGTTTTCTTCTTTGTTTTCCTTTTATGAAATGCAGCGAGTGAACTATGACTTCTGATTTCCCTCAGCTCTAGCCAGCCTCCCGCATATCAAGTTACAGGGTGAGCTATCCATTCAAGCTCGTGTTGGATTCTCTCGGTCACGGCATGATGTCCTATACTTTCGGACACATACCATTTTATTCTTTATTTTAGTGTATTCGATATTCTTAGACTTAGTATTGGAGATTAGATGTCCTTGATGTGATGACTATCAGATTTTGGGATGATAATTATTAAACTTTAGAAACTTATTTAAATTGGTTGCTTAGTATCTTTTGGAGCTTCCGCATTATTTATATTATTTATTGTTGAACTATTGGTATATGTTGGGGTTTAGATGTGTTGGTTCGCCCACCTAAGGAGGTAAGTGTGGGTGCCATTCACGACCCGTTTTGGGTCGTGACAAAAGGAATATGGTCTTTTTCGGTCCATGCATTTAATTTCCAGTAATCTATACACACCCTCCAACAAGACACCGGTCTCATTGGAACAAGCTGATTTTTCTCATTGGGGACCACAGTCATTCCCCCTTTCTTAGGTACACACTGAACAGAGCATACCCAACTACTATCAGCGATTGGATATATCACTCCGGCATCCAACCAGTTAATAATTTCCTTCTTCACTACCTCTTGCATTGGTGGATTTAGACGTCTCTGATGCTCAATACTTGGCTTAAGATCAGGCATGAGTTGGATTTTATGAGAACAAATACAGGGAGGGATCCCAATAATATCCGCAATAGTCCACCCAATAGCTCTTTTGAACCTTTTTAACACTTTCACCAAACTCTCAACTTGATGCACATACAAATCTGATGCAATAATAACCGGCAAAGTGTCATCTTTTCCCAGGAATACATATCTCAGATGAGGTGGTAGAGGCTTAAGTTCTAATTTTGGAGCCTCCTCAATAGACGGTTTCGTGGGTGGAGATTCGCGATGTTGCATATCTAACTCAAATTTCTTTGGTTTAAAACGAACATTACCTCGATCAAGTGTCACGACCAATGACCCATATTCTTCAATGCCATCACTATCAAAATTAATGATCACTGCCGCCAATGCTTCTACACCCAGACGCTCTTCAATTTGTACCTCAGATGACTCTTCAACTCTATAGGATATAGTAGATACCGATTGGAGCTCACCACTCTACCTCACAGACCTAAAAGTATTGAAGGTCACTTCTTCATTGTTCAACCAGAATTTCATCTGCCCCTCTTCCATCAATCAAGTCTCTACCCGTAGTAAGTAATGGCCTCCCAGAATAATAGGCACCTCAAAATTGGCCTCAACATCAAGAATCACAAAATCGGTTGGAAATATGAACGACTCCACTTTTATTAGCACATCGTGGAGTACACCAATGGGCCTTTTTACCATTCGATCGGCCATCAATAGCCGCATCGCAATGGGCTTTGGGTCACCCAAACCCAACTTCTTGTAAATCGAGATGGGCATGAGATTTATACTTTCCCCAAGATCACATAATGCTTTCGCAAAATGTAACAGCCCGATTGTACAAGGAATAGTGAAAGCACCCGAATCTTCTTTCTTTTGCACTAGAGATCTTGTAGCAATGGCACTACAGTGTTGCATTCTATCATCATCCTCAAAAGTGAGTGATCTTTTCTTTATAACCAAATCTTTCATGAACTTGGCATAACCCGACATTTGTTCAAGAGTTTCTACTAAAGGGACATTGATAGAAAGCTATTATAACATCGCTATAAAACGCCGGTGTTTACCATCCTTGGTCTTTTTTACTAACCTTTGTGTGAAAGAAGGTGGTGGTATAGGCATGGGGGTCACCTTTTGGGGCACCTCAACATCTTTTATAGGTTTATCTTCTAACTCACCACTAACCTCCACCATTGTACCATCATATCTTATCACCTTTTCTACACCAAACGTCTTAGGTGGATCAATGGTTTGCTTACCACCCCGAGTAGTGATTGCCATACAATGACCATCATTTTTTGGATTTTGGATAGTGTTGCAAGAAAGAGTGTCGGGTCTCCGTGTGTTCACAGTTGCAGACAATTGGGCCATTTGCAGCTCAAGATGCTTAATCGATATTGCATGTGTATTAACTTTCTGCCTTATACTTGCTAAGTCATTACTTAACTCTTTAGTGTGCTCATCACTAGCATCGAACCTCCTCCTCATTTTCTGCATCATATCCTCAACTCGCGCCACACTACCTCCACCATCCCTAGGAGCAACTTCACGATTTTGAGGTGGAACATAGGGTCCACTCCTATCATTTTTGTTACCATAGTTACCCCGGTTGAAGTTTTTGTCGCGGTTGTATTCCCATCTCAGACATAATGACCCTCGTGGTTATAATTACCATAGTTCCTACCTTGGTTTCCTTGACCTTGGCGCCAATTCTCCTGATAGGAGCCTTGGGCGTTCGGTCGGAAACCCCCCGTCTGATCATTCACTACATTAGGAGTCCTCCTCATAGTAATATTCATCATTTGGCGGTGGTGGTTTAGACAAGTAGTTCACCACATTTACCTTTTCTGCACCCCCAGCAATATGTTTCAACACCAACCCAAGCTCAGTTCTTATTTGAGCCATCTCGTCACGAAGATCATCTGCAACTGAGTTGTGTGACGATTGGACTATGAAGGTGTTACTCCCAGTATCTGATTTCCTAGTACTCAAAGCTTTATTATTTTGGGAGATTTTCTCTAACTTTTTAGCAATCTCAGCGTAAGGACACTCCCCATATGAACCACCCGCTATTCTATCCAACACAGCTTTGTTATTATCATCCTGTCCCCGATAGAAATACTTCTTCGAGACTCATCACTATGCGGTGATTTGGGACACTTCGCAATAATAAAGTGAACCTATCCCGAAAACTACTAACTGACTCTCCCAGTAGTGCCACAAAGTTGTTCACTCTGTCTTTGTGGTTTAGTTTCTTAAACACCGGGTAGTAGAGTGTTAAGAAAGCATCCCTCAGTTGATTCCAAGTGAATATTGAGTTATAGGGGAGCTCAGTAAACTGGATAGCAGCCTCTCGCGTCCGTGAGAGAGGAAAAACTCTTAGCCCGATTACATCCATATTCAAATTGGGCCTCCCTACACAACTTTTGCACACTGCCCTTACCTTAGCGATATGGGCATGTAGATCCTCAGAAGGTAGCCCTGAAAATAAACCTCTGGTAGTGAGCATTTGCATCAGACTACTAGTTACCACAAAAGTGTGGTCGTGTGGTAGAGGGGGCAAGACGAGTGGACCATCAGAGTCTGTGATATTTTCATAGCCATTGTAGTACCCTTGAGGGCGTGGAGCGGGAGGTTGTCTCCGTATTTCACCTTTCCCACGAATATCAGGTATTATAGGGTCACAAACGTCGACCAATGGTGGTATTTGCGGGTCGGCCTCATCACCTTGAATGCCCAAATTTTGATTCATTCTTCTTAATGTACACTCTAGTTCGGGGTCAGGTTCAATTACAGGTATTCTTCTACTCCATGTGTTTGGCATGTAAGGAAGTTAGACATGCAGGAGACAAAAATAAAAATAAAAAGTAAAATTAGGAAAATATTGACTAAACTTCGGTAATAAGCTTTAAGTTAATCTAAAAGCCACTTTCCCCGGCAAGCGCCAAAATTTGATATGCTCAAATTTACTTCTTATAAATAAGTAAAAGCGGTCGCATCAAGTAAAGAACCCAACTAGTGAGGTTGGGATCGTTCCCACAAGGAAAATGGTTTAGACTTAACTTTATTCTATTATTACTTCTATTTAGTCAATTATTTTCCAAAAACAAATATTTAAAGGGAGTTTTGATTAGTATAAGCAATTAGCTAAATTAAAGTAAACAAGTGACAAGTTCAAGTATTGGAGTTTAATCAAGTAGTGAGTGTAACTAGGGCGTAAGTGTTCCCAACAGGCTCCTAACTCGGTAATTCTAGCTATAACAATCCTTTCCTAGTATCTTGCATGCAAAATGATAAGTTAGGTATCTCTAAATCCTTGGTCTGGCATCTAGAGAATCTCACTCCACACCTTGGTCTGGTTACGTGTGTTGCTTTACTAAACCTTATCTTTACCTCATATTAAGCATCTTATTCAATATTTGACTAAGTTGTTACTTTGTACCAACCGACACTAGCCTATTAGATAGTATACACTAAATCTATGTTGATAATTCTTTTCCTATAATCTACCTCCTTGGTCCGGCAAGTAGCAATAAGGCGAGTTCTGACGTTGGCCATCCGTTAAAAAGACTTCTAAGCAAAAGAATTAGCAATACATGCAAGACACTATTCTAGAATTGTTATTTTAGCTAGATTTTACCTTGTTATTTACCCATGGTTCCCACAACCCTAGTTATGGAGTTTACTTACCTATGCTAATAATCATACAATTCATATTGATAATATAAGAATTCATTCACTTACATTTATGAGAATGAAGAAAATCCAGAAATTCACTTAAATAATTTACAAAAGTACCAACAATTGATTCCGGAAAAAGTATGATCAAATACCAAAATCAAGAGTTCAATACTTAAACAACAGAACTAAAAGATATCCAAAATTCTAACCCCAAAAACAAGGTTTTTTGAACTATTTATAATAAAATAAAACCTAATAAAAGAAGGACTCTATTTAAGGAAAATCTGTCCAAAACGCGTCTGAATTAACGATCCCTACGACGGACCATCATGGACACGACGGACAGTCGTGGGCTCCATTATTCCATACTTGGCATAATTTTCTGCTGCTTTCTTCATCAAACTCTTTTTTACCCTCGACGGACAGATATGACGGACCGTTGCAAGCACGACGGTCCGTCGAGGGGTTCCGTTCGACAACACTTAAAAAATTCTGGAAATTGGTTACTGGAACTACTCTTCGACAACCATGATGAATATGCAGGATGGACCTTCGTGGCTATGACTGTCCGTCATGAGCTTCCATAGTCCCACACTTGGTCAGACTTCCCCAACTTCCTTCAGCAGCCATTTTCATCTCACTACGATGACCTTTTAGATCCATTGCAAGGTGCGAAGGTCTTCTCTAAGGTTGATTTAAGATTCGAGTATCATCACTTAAAAATTAGGCCAGGAGATGTACCAAGACGACATTTAGGACTCGTTAAGGACACTATGAATTTTTGGTTATTTCGTTGGATTGACTAATACGCATGTAGCCTTCACGAGCTTGATGAATGGGGTGTTCAAGCCATTTCTAAATTCCTTTGTGATAATTTTTATTGATGATACTTTGGTTTATTCGAGAAGCAAAAAGGGGCATGCTAACCATCTTCGTACTGTTTTAGGTGTTGTTGGGAAGCAAAACTTAAATGCAAAATTTTCAAGTATGACTTTTGGTTGAAGTCAATTGCATTTTTGGGGCATTTGGTATCAAAAGAATGAGTAAGGGTAGATCTCTAAAATATTGAAGCAGTCGAGAATTGGGTACGACCTAGTTCGGTGACTAAAGTTAGGAGTTTTGTGGGACTTGCTAGTTACTAACGTCGTTTTGTTAAGAATTTTGCTTCAATTGCTACTCACTTGAACAATCTGACCAAAAAAAGAGGTACTGTTTTAATGGACTAAAAAATGTGAGGAGAGCTTCAAAAAGCTTAAGACTCTTTTGACCACCGCGCCCATTCTAGCATTACCAATCGAGGATAAGGATTTCATTATTTATTGTGATGCTTCACATTCTGGTTTGGGTGTTGTGTTGATGCACGATAAGAATTTTATATCTTATGCCTCGCGTCAATTAAAGGTGCACGAGAGACATTATCCCACACATGATCTAAAGTTGGCGGTGATGGTATTTGATCTTAAGATCTGGCGACATTATTTTTATGACATTAAATGTGAGGTATTTAATGATCATCGTAGTTTGCAACATGTTTTCACTTATAAGAATTTGAATTGAAAGAGCGAAGATGGATGTAATTACTCAGTAGATGTGACCATTCAATACCATCCGGGTAAGGCAAATGTTATGGCAGATACTTTGCATCGGAAAGCGGTAAGTATGGATATCTTAGCTTACATGAGAGGAACAAAACACCTTTTGGCTAAGGAAATTCAGAACTTAGAGTCTAAATTCATGCAATTGGGCATTTTCGAAAGAGGTGGGTTGTTAGCTAGCATTAAAGATAAGTCCATGTTCATGGAAGAAATCAAGTTCAAGCAATTTGAAGATGGAGATTTAGATGAGATTATATCAAAGATTGCGATAAGTAGGTCTCAAGGAACTACTCTAGATGCGGATGGTGTACCAACTACTAGGGTAGATTATAATGTTGAACAAATGGCTAAGTTTATGTAAAGAAGATAATGAGGTTGCAAGGTGTGCCCATTTCCATCATATTAGATTGTGGTACCCTTTTCATTTACAAGTTTTGGAGGAAGTTGCATGATGAATTGGGCACGCAACTCACCTTTAGTATACTCTTTTATCCCCAGACGGATGGACAATCGGAGAGGATTATTCAAGTGTTGGAAGACATGTTGAGAGCTTGTATGATTTACTTTTAAGGGCATTGAGATAAGTTTTTCCACTATGTGAATTCTCTTACAATAACAGTTATCACTGAAACATTGATATGGCATCATTTAGGCGTTATATGGGAGATGATGTTGATCACCCATAAGTTGGTTTGAGTCAAGAGATGTGAAAATTTTGGGTGGACTTAGTGAAAGATGCTCAAGATAAGGTGAAGAGCATTCAAAGTAAACTTCTAGCCGCACGAGTAGACAAAAGAAGTATGCAAATCACAAGGTAAGAGATAAAGAATTTCATATATGAGAGAATGTTATTCTCAAGGTATCACCCATGAAAGTGGTGATGAGATTTGGTAAGAGGGGCAAGTTGAGTGTACGCTATATTGGACCCTTTGAGATTCTTGAACGTGTAGGACCGGTAGAGTATAGATTGACACTACCCCCTAACTTTTCCGGTGTACATCCCGTATTTCACGTGTCTATTTTGAAGAGATATCATAGCGACGATGACTATATCATTAAGTGGGACTCAGTATTACCAGACAAAGATCTCCAATATGAGGAGGAACTGATTTCTATTCTTGATCGTGATGTTCGTAAGTTGAGGACCAGAGAGATTGATTACGTAAGGGTTCAATGGAAAAACCGTCCAATTGAGGAAGCTACTTGGGAGACCGAAAACGACATGCGAGACAAATATCCCCAATTGTTCGTCGAATCAGGTACTATGTTCCTTTTTAGCCTACATACACTAATTTGATCACTCGGGGACGAGTGATGGGTAAATTGGCATCTATTGTAACGACCGAATATCATCGTTATAGAAACGTCAGCGGAGAAAAATTGGGGATGCAAAAACTTTTTCGTAGTATTATGATTTTCCCAACCTTGTCCAGATTTGGAGAAAATCGGGGACGAGTGATGGGTAACTTTTTTTTATTTTGTAACTTATTAGAATTCTAAGTGAAATGTTCCTTTTTTAAAGTATTCTCTCCCCTAAATTTCTCCTTTCTGTTAATAAATATTTGTATTCTTTCAATTAAAATAAATAATATAAACATAAATAAGATATATAATAAACTAAAAATTGAAGTGTGGCTAAGGACTCCTACAAAGTACTAAAATATTGACTTTATGAATATTTTCCCTTTTTAATAATTTTAAGTTTTAAATCTGAATAAATTATACTCTCTTCGTTTCACAAAGAATGGTCCAGTTTAATTTGGCATGGAATTTGAGAAAATAAAGAAAACTTTTGAATCTTATGGTCCTAAATTAAAGTTATATCAAATGTATAAAATCGCCCTTTAATAATATTTTATAGTAAAATCGCCCTTTAATCTTTCCATGTTGAAAGCTGAAATTAAAATGTTACAAAAGAAAGAAGACATTCTTTTTTTAACTGACTAAAAATGAAAGGAGATTATTCTTTTTTAAACGGAGGGAGTACATATATATATGGCAATAGACGTCCATATTACAATATAAATGCTGGATAAATATTATTAACTACATAATCTGTATTAATTTTTATTAAATAATTTTAATTTTTTAAATATAAAATAAATTATACATATTTGTGTAGTAGTAAAACATTATGCTTGTTTTTCTCAAAAGTCCTTTATTTTCTAAAATTGAAAGACATATATAAAAATAATTGTTAATTTATTTGGTTGTTTTTCTCGTAAAACAAGTAAGTTATCCGAAAATTTAAATATTGTTGCATTACTAATTTATGCAACAATAATTTTTAAATTGGTTTGATTTTTACAATAGTATCTATAATGTTAATCCCTATACAATTTGTCTCTCAACGAAGTTATCCCTTAAGTATGAGCTTAGTTGCTTTGAGGTTGTCATCTAATTTAAGTCTTTAAAATTTTATCAGTATAATAAAATTTTCTCAATTTTATTTTATTTGTCTAATATTACTTATTTTAAGTAAATCATATATTAACTCATTCTTAAAATATAGAATAATTAAATTTTGATGGCCCATAAAAATATTTCATTATGTTTAGAGAAACTTTTACATATAGAAAACATGAAATTTATATTTGTATGCTATAATAAAGTTTGCATGATTGCGCTCCATATCAAATGTATGTATGTATGTATAATTCACTATACATATACAATTGAAGCGAACTGTATAAAACGAGAAAGAGAAAGAGACTTCTACAGAGAAATATATATAAAGAAGTTTATAAAACTAATTGTATAATTATAAGTGTATAAGATGATTATATACAATTTGAACTTGTACAAACGAAAAAGGGAGAAAGGCAAAAGAGACTTGGGCAGGGAATATACAATTGAATCTAATTGTATAAAACGAGAAAATACAATTTGAATTTGTATAAAACGAGAAAGAGAGAAAGACAAAAGAGACTTGAGCAGGGAAGTATTTTTATTGTATAATTATAAGTATATAAGACGAAAATTTATGTATTTGCCTGTGTATATACAATTTTCTCTCGCTTTACACAATTTATACAATTTTATTGTATAAAGCGATAGAGGCGAGCGAAGGAAGCGAGCGAGTGGGTAGAATGACGAGTGAGGATATGGGGAGAAAGGGACTGACAAACAGTTTACTATGGAACACAAATAAATCAAACGGTAGCTACTATATTTATTTTATAATATTAATTTGCGATTCTATACAATTATCTCTTGTGTTTACTAACAATGGAAATTTGTATAGTACACTGATTTTTTCTTACATTTTTGGATAAAATTTAGTTTATTCATATAATTAATTGGTGCTAACATAATGATAAGTTACTTTAAAATAGAAGTAGGACCCATAAAATCGAAGACAAAGTTTAAGAGAAAACATGGCAGCAGCTTTATTCAGGCCTAACTCGTCGGTTGCTCCCTAAAGTTGGCACGATATTTCAGTTAGACATCTTAACTAAGTGATGTTCATTTTAAACACCTAATCTAAAGTATCGGTGTGTTATTTTGATACTTTTTAATATCAACTAAAATATACAATGTATATATTATACTTGCAAATAAATCATGATATTTGTCATTTCTGTCAAAAGTAATTTTAATTAATTAATATTAAGTAAAAATAAAAATCAACCAATAAATTAAGGACTCATGACCCAAAAAGTAAAATTTAAATCAATAAAAAAAAATCACCCCCAGCCACAACGTTGTCTTCTCCTACCCTATTCCTTTTGCAGAAAATCGCCCCCAGCGCCACCGCCGATTGTCTTCTTTAACCACTCAAACACACCAAATCTCCCCCCCCCCCCC
>NC_028647.1:54239637-54240152 GCF_001406875.1 Solanum pennellii | reverse complement strand
CCCCCCCCCCCCCCAAAAAAAAATCCCCCTCCTTAATACAAACAAATATCTGAACTTCTTCTTGGGGTTTTGTTAAATTGAGAACTCACAGTTCACATTGAACATCTTGTTGTAAGATAACATGATTATTGTACTTAATCTTAGAGCACTGTTGATTTTAGTATCTAGGCGTAATCCGTCGGTGGCCACCTAAAGTTGACAGAGATTTTCACTTAACACTTTAATTAGATTTTATTCATTTTTGACACCTCATGTCATACCTCGTAATATTTTTTTGACACTTTTCAAAAAATCAGCCAAATGTGTAAGGTGTGTATGACACGCTCGCTGATGACATGTCAAAGTGACGAATTAAATAAAGATATGTGACATAAATGTCAAAAATAATATTTCAATAGTGAATTTTGTATTTTAAAAAATGGGCAGTCACTCAATTGACATATGTCATTTTTAAAGCTTAAATAATTAAAAAAAAAACTATCATATATTATCTTCTTCGGCACCCCCCCCCCCAC
>NC_028647.1:54231822-54239214 GCF_001406875.1 Solanum pennellii | reverse complement strand
CCCACAACCACCAATTGCCGACCCCCTTTCCCCCCATCCAAACTATTTTCACCATCAGCCCCAACACTCGAACTCCCTCCACTCCCTCACTCAAATCATTTTCTCGGTGAAATCCTTTCTTTTAAGTATATAATTAGTTCTTCTCTTAAGAACTAAGATACAAAACTCTGTTGTTTAATCTTTCTCAATTGTTTTTCTCTACTATTTCTATGTTTTTTCATAAATCAAATTAATTATAGCTTGATCTACTATAATGATTTTTTTGTTTTAACTAATTAACACAATCAAATCTACTTTTCTATGGAAGGAATTTAAGTTTTGGGAGATGGTGGTTAAAAATGGGGGGAAAGATGAAAAAAATAAAAATAAAAATGAATAAATAATTTTTCACGCGCTAGTAGTGAATGTATCTCACTCGCTATGACATGTCAGCAAAAAGTGTCAAACTGACACAATGAGGCATGACATGAGGTGTCTAGAATGAACAAAAATTAATTAAAGTGTCTAAGTGTGCCAACTTTAGGTGGCCACCGATGGATTAGGCCAATTACCTAACATTAACAAGAACTAATGACCTTCGTTATATCACCTGTTTTCGAAAAGAAAAATTATCTCCTGTATTCGGAAAGAAAAATTATTTATCTCCTATATTGGATGGGGTTTCAGAGTATTCAACAGCTAAAACATTTGCTCTTAATTTTTTGGTGATTTAATTCCTTATGTCATTTTTTACTCTTCCCAATTCAACAGGTAAAATTTGTTTTTGAAACTTTAAAAAAAATTTGGTCATTTGATAGAGAATGGAAGATCTTTTTTAGTTCAAAAAAATCTTTTAGCTTAATTTAAACGAATTCACACCGTCATTTTTGTTAGAAACCTTCATTCATAATGAATGAAATTTAACATGGGAAAAATGGTGACTTAAAAATAGGAAAGAAGAAAAAAAAAGATAATAAAAAATTAACTAAATATCATTTATGCACTAGTCAGTGGGTTAATCTCACTCATTACGCCATGTAAGCAAAAGGTGTCAAAATGACATAGCGGAATCCTACCTAAAGTATCGAAAATGAACACCATTGAGTTAAAGTGTCTAAGTGAAATATGGTACCAACTTTAGGGGGCCACCAATGGGTTAGCCCGTTTTTTATTAAAACTGCAGTAGGGCCCATACTTTGAAGATAAAGTTGAAGTGCACAGAGAATGAAATAGGAGTCTGGTCTTTTTGCCTGTCATGAAAAAGGTACAATAGATTTGTAGCAAAACAATCATGAAATACCGAGAATGCCCTATGCCAAACAAGCATGTTGACGGAGAGGAGCTTGCTTGGTTTGTTCTTCATAAGTAATAAAGAACGCTGAAAGTTCTTCAGTTAGATAAACTACAAATTGCTAGGAAAGAATTTATTCAAGTTATGTGGGTATATCAGTGAAAGAGATAATCAAGTAAGAGCAGGCATGGTCAAAGTTGTTGCAAATATTTTACATTTACGGCCTGTCATTCATATCAATGTGTCATGAAGAACATCGACTCTTCAACTATTTGTATATATCTACTTCTCCGCGCTCATACATTAGTACTACTTGTTCCTGCAAGTTATTGAAAAGCGAACACATCAAAAACAGTCAAAACAAGTTTCTTTTGTTGTTTATCAAGATCAATTTTCATCTTTTGGTATGTGAAATTGTACCTAAAGGAATGAAAATCAGATAATCTGAAATCAATCATTTTTCATGATTTAACATGTTGTTCTGTTTTTACAACTTAATTGTTTTTCTCGGTCATTTACCTCACTCAACAACAATGCTAAAGTGAGCACCCATCCAGAAGTACTAAGTGGTAATCATTTCAAACGTATTTGCATCACAAAGGAGTCAAATTCAGAAAACTTGAAAGTCAGCAGACTTTATCACGAAGTTAAATACCAAAGTTCCGCTTGTTGCTTTTAATTTTGATAGGAGTATAGGTTAAATATTTGAGAGCTCACAATAAAAATGAAATTGATAATCTTAGTTGTCGGTTAAACAAAAGAACGACCACCCTAATTTCTTCTCATGAAGATACCAAAATGTACGCATGTAATATATCAGTAAATCACTTGAAGCCTACAATTCACACCATTCCACAGAGAATCAGAGATATAGTGAATTGAGCTAGGAGTAGCAACAATATATCAAGAGTTGTTAATAGCCAAAAGCAAATAAACCTGCAAAAATCAAAGAATTTCATAAAAATATAGTGGATTTGGGCCAGGAATAGCAACAATATTTCAAGAAAATATTAAGATAAGAATTATAATTTATTTCTTACTTCACAATATGAGACACCAACATATTGGGAGAATAAGCAGTTCCTTTGAATGTCGCCCATTTTCTCACTGAACTCCAAGAAATTCTATGTGCATTTGAAGAATGAATAATATAGCTTAACGTTAATGGTATATGGTCGATGAGAGAATTCTATAATTTCTGTTCAAGTACAAACAAAGTTGAACTGTAACAACATCATATTAACGAAGGTAACTTACAGAGGAACACATATTTAGCCTGTTAAGACTAATAGAAAGGACATGCATATGAAGAAGCCAGTATAAGGAAAGCAAAATTAAGCAACAAGAATAACGAAAGATGGGATAAATTATAGCTCAAACTCACGATTTTAACATAAACCCAATAAAAACATCAAATTTAGCCTCAACTTTTCAATACAATTGAATCATTGTATAATAGTTCAAATAAGGTTCATTCAAACACCAAATAAGCAAATGTGGCAAAATTCAATGAGATCTCAATTCAACTAAATGGGTATTCATTTTCGATCCAAAATATATGTCATGTGCATATGAATCATAATGTAGAGAATAGCATAACAAAAGAAATACAGAGGATTGACGGCTGGTCCTAGTTCAACTATGGAGGCCTATACATGTACCCAGGGAAGGGTTTAGGCTCGGGCCATGATTTAAGTGTCCAGTTGAAGAAACACTACCAAGTACGATTGAATTCATAGCTTGCTTCTATCAAACATTCCAGGTTTGAGTGATCAATTGCATATAACGACGAATTTAGATTTTTTCACTGAGTCGTCAGGAAATAGAAATGTAGTGGTTATGATTTGAATGTGAAATCTGAAGATAACCGTTAAGAGTTCATTGACTACTATTATCTATTTAAGTACAAACAAAGTGAGCTATAGAAAATCTTACTAAAAGAAGGATAAACTTACAGAGAAGCACATATATAGCCTGTTAAGATAAAGAGAAATCATAAACTACTATTCAAGTTTACAACCTGAGAAATATAATACAAAGTAGACAAAAAGTTGATATTGTAATCATCATAAAGAAATTATTGTAATGAAAAAATACAGTAGGCAAATATAATGCATAATAATACCACATATTGACTTATATCTGTGGCTGAATTATTTTTCTAAGCTTTTCATCCATTTTGATCAAGTTTGTCATTTTTTATAAGGCACTTGAAGAAGTCGAGCTTTTCAAATAAGAGTTTTTGTTAATTGTTCTGTATGACCTAAATTTTCAAGGTTTAAGCCAGCTTTTGATTTGATGTACAGGAGCTGAGGCCAAATTGTAAGAATTGCAGAAACTTTTATAAGGTAAACAATATAAAATGTAACCTAAACTGTCATGCACAAAATGTAGCCTCTATAGAGGAACGATATGTACGCAATCTAATGAATGAGTAATGAATAAATTTAAAAAACCGAAAAGGTTGTTGGGGTGGAGAACTTTATGATCCATGAGTAAGATGAAGTATATTGCACATCTTTGCAATGGCAAGACAATAAGGATACAAAATTATCACTATCACCATCAATTAAACAAATGAGACTGCAGTATCATTTGACAATTAAATAGATCAAGTATTAGACTTGCGATTGCATTGCACCAACAGTGCAAGAAGCCTAATAAATTTACAACATTGTATTTCAATTTTTTGTTATTGAAATGTAGTGTTTCTTGTGCTTTGATTTTTATGTGGGTGTTTTTTCAATTTGTTATGTTTTTCATGACACAAGACAGACATTTGACTAAAAGGTTTAACAAAACCAGGAGGCATGTCAAACAATCTAGAGAGGCAATCAATCATTCGAGAAATGAACACACATTTCAATTGATGGATCACCAAAAAAAAGTTCTTCACATACAACAATGTATATACTCGAATGTGCTTTTGGGAGTACAGAAGCAAGAAAATATTTATAAGCAATATGGCTTTCCTATTTTTACATAGAAAATATAAATATTTAACTTAGCAAACACTTGGTAAGATTTCAATTTCATTCCAATATTCTTGTAGAGTTGGTTATGCAGACACACTCAACTGACAAAGAGTTGTCTCTCGCACAAAAAATGGTTGATTATGCCGAATTGAAGTGATTTTCCCAAATCTGATTCAACCATTGGAGAGAATAGCAAGTGATAGTGCCATTTGACCAACATCGCTGTCATTTCTATATGGATTTGTTGCTTTATTGACATACCCACATATGATATGTAAATTTTGAGTATTTCACTTTATTTACCGAGAAGAGGTATAAGAATATTTTTTCAAAGATAAAAGATCCTTTGTTAGAATCATTTATAGAAACAGGTTTATATAAAATCAAAATCATGCTGAAACCATTTTAAAAGTAACCTATATTGGTGCTCAATTTATCCAAACCAAAGGAAAATTACACATATATAAAATTAATGAAGAGAGTAGAGAGAGCTCGATGTTCCTAGTATCTCATCTGTTCAATATTCCTAGTATCTCATCTGTTCAAATTCTTTCATTTCCTTTCTTCTCCAGGTACATGCAAAGACCTGCCTAAAACACTTAACAAAATGAAAAAACATCTACATAAGAAACACTACACTTCAATAACAAAGAATTGAAATATAAAGATGTAAACAGGGTACGACGGAGAAGAGAAGGAGAAAATGACAACAACAACAACATGTGATCAAGTTTAAATTTTATGCCTGCAACATTACCAAAACCCAAATACCAAAATTGAAAAAAAAGTTTATCCAAACCCATCAAATAAAAAAATCGACAAAAACTAAAATGAGAACAAAGAAAGAAAGAAAGCGGAATTAGATACCTAGGTTAACATGAGTTTCAGTGGGCATTTTTTTCTTAAAGCTCCTTGTAGAAAGGAATAGGGATATATCATAATGGAAAAACGTATGTCACGAGCTCCTACAATATCCTTGGCCAACTGCCCTGTATTTATGTATACGTGTCTTTGTGAAAGGCTACATGTTGGGTTGTACTTAATTGAAATTTACAGTACAATCTATATTGTTTTTCGTACAAGTTCTTACTATAGAACTGTACAACTTTTTGGAGATGTGTTAGTCCTTCACAACTCCCTCTTCTAAATAAGGGGATATATATACTAGATGGGAGAAGACCCGTGGCAACATGTTCAAGTTTGATAAACTTTTTTACATGGAAGGATAAATAAATGAAAAAATTACGCGGTCAAGCAAACTTATACTATCTAATTACTCATCATAGTTATAGTTTGCTATAATTACTACTCACTACTAACATTATACATTAATTACGTGGGTTGACTTCGAGTTTGAATAATTAGTCACGTTTGTATATGTATAATTTGTCATAATATATAAATATATATATGTATAATATGCAATTATTTAACCGATATACATATGCAATTCACCACTCTCCCACTCTCTGCCCTCTCTCCTCCCTCTCCAAGTCTCTCTCATCTCTCTCTCCCTCTCCCAATCTCGGTCGCCTCTCTTCTCCCTTTCCTAATCTCGGTCGCCTCTCTTCTCCCTCTCCAAGTCTCGCTCACCTCTCTCCTCTCTCTCACAATCTCGCTTACTATATATACAAATACATATATATAATATACAATTATCTAACTGATATACATATACAATTTACTTTTTTCTCAGTTTTTTCCCTCTCTTGTATCTCTCCTCTCTCTCCCAGTCTCGCTCGTCTCTCTCCTCCATATAACATATAACTACGAATTGTAATTATCAAACAATAGCTATGAAGTTTAATTAGATTATTTTTAAGTGGCTATATGTAAAAGTTCCCTAAATAAATATAGTGACCAATAAGTATATGTGCATGGTTGGATATTTTTATTGAAGTATATGTGCATGGTTGGATATTTTTATTACAGTAAATAAATAGGAAATATGATGAATTAAACATTATAGATATATGAACTACAAATCACAGTACGTCAATATTATCCTTCAATCAAAATATTGTGGGATACAATAGAACATGATTATTTCATACAATGGCCATAAGGTTCATTGGTTACACATCAATTGGTATAACATGCTTGTCATTTCGAATTTGTTGAAGTAATCGAATGATAAAACTAGATTCTGAATAATATTTTCTAATCCATGCTAATTACAGTATATGATTTGCATAAAAGAACATAAAATAGAGAAAGAAATATCTGAGCTAGTGTTACTGCCTTCGGTCTTCTTCTATGTCAAATAAGTTGATCTTTTATTTTATTTTTTTCGCAGTTCAGACCCTTGTAGTAAAGATGCACACCTCTTCCTGAGTACACAAATACAACATAGTTTTATTTGAACCTAAATGTTGTATATGCACTTCTATATTTGTATATTTGTATACATAAATATACTTGATTGTATTATATAGACACAATAATACATGTAAAGAACTTGTTCATTCAAAATCAACAAAATCTAGAGTTAAAGGATTCTAATAACATTTGCATAAATTAATGAATTCAGAGAAATTATTTGAAATACAAAGGGCTTGTCAAGTAAAGTAGTCCATGCATAAAAATGATTAATTCCAAGTATTGTTTCAATTCTTACAAGTTCAATCATAATGTTTCAATGTAGAGATTACATTCTACACAAAATTTTCAGCAGAAGGGTTCAACTTCTTCTTTCTTCGGCTTGAAAAATCAATGTAGAAAAAGAAAACTAAAGCAAATAAACCATTAGCTTTAGATGGAAAATATAAGAAAAATCTCGCTCTCAATTGACCATGTTTTAATAAGAAAGAAGTGGAAAGAATCTTTTTGATACATGATGTATGCTAATGGTGAATGCATGTATAAAAAGAAAGATCAATTCAAGTAATATTCATCAAATAACTTAAGTGCACAATATGATTCTTGTAAATAAGGGCTATAGTCATCAATTGAGCACTCAACTTTTCGCCATTCTAGAATCACGACATAAGAAGAAGTTTTGGAGCACCTCCATAAAATAAGTTAAACACCAACCCCCAAAAGAAATTGAAAATGAAAGGATATTTGAATAATAGATATTAGTGAGTTATAAAGAATAAGGTACATTTATAACATCTCAATTGGTTTTATTATATATATATATATATA